>NC_090266.1:678156237-678457637 GCF_040414725.1 Anabrus simplex
CGGCCCCTAGTGATGACACAGAAGCAGGATATATTGCAGAGGTGGGGAAAATACTTTGAACAGCTTTACAACGTGTAAAATACAGTGGAACCTCGGATTGCGAGTAACTTTGATATACGAGCGATTTGGATTACGAGCATGTTGCCGGAACGAATTATGCTCGCAATCCAAGGTTCCACTGTACCTCGGTACAAGGAGAAATCGAAGAACCAGATTTAGTGCAGGTAGAAGATAAGGAAAACGAGGTGCCCATGGCAGAGACTGAGTGGGCCACTAACAGAATGGAGCGAGGTAAGGCAGCTGGAATTGACGAGGTCACATAGAAATGATAATAGCAGCAGGAGTAGTTGGTCTACAGTGGTTGTATAGACGCTTCAGAGTGATATGGAGAGAAAAGACTTTTCCAAACAAGTGGACGAAAGGGGTCATTATACCAATTTTCAAGAAAGGAGACAGGAAACAATGTGAAAATTACAGAGGAGTGACACAGATACCTCATAGAGCTAAGATCTTTGAAAGAATCCTGGACAGACGAATTAGAGACAGAGTAGAACACCAGTATGGATTCAGAAGAGGCAGGTCCACATTTAACCCAATATTTACATTGCATTAAATGATGGAAAGGTACTGGAAATATGAAAAGGACATAGTAGTAAAGTTTCTAGATATTGAAAAGGCATATGACAGTGTCCCAAGGAATTTGGTATGGAAAACATTGACAGAGGCACAGATTGGGAATGAAACAATGCAGATGGTAATTGCATTGTATCAAAATTGCGAGGAAGCTGTGTTAGAACCAAAGTGGGTCAAAATGAGAAAAGTAAAGGACTTTGATCATGACAAGAGGTAACAGAAAATCCAGGGGAGTGCTAAAAATAGGAAATGAACCTCTTGAAGTAGTGAAAATTTTTAAATATTTGGGCAGTGTGATATCACAAGATGGAAATTTGGATGAAGAAATTGATTCAAGAATACAGCAGTCTGCAAGTTTCTACCAGTGTTTGAGAAACATTGTATGGAACAAAGATGTGCCAATGAAGTGCAAGAAGGTTTTATATTTATACTCGTCCTATTATAAACCTATTCTGACCTATGCATCAGCAGCCTGGACGTTAACTAAATGTAACCAAAAGAGATAAAAGCAGCCGAAATGAGGTTCTTGAGGAGCATACAGGGAAAGACAAGACAAAATATAATATGAAATGAGGAAATAAGGAGAAGCGTAGGAGTGTGTACCTAAACTTCAAGAAGAGATTATTGATATAGCAAAGCTAAAATGGTTTGGACACATGATGAGAATGCCAGGAGAGGGAATACCAAAGAGAACTTTCATGTATACAGAGACTGGAAAGTGGCTTAGGGGACGTCCTAGAATGAGATGGAGGAGCTCTGTTGTGGACTGTATTGCTAATAGAGGAGTCGATAGCAATAAAGTACTAGAAGAGGAATGGTGGAAAGATCAAGTAAGGCGGAGGGCTTTGGTACACTACCCTACTCAGAGAGAATCTTGAAAAGGGAATAGATGAAGAAAATAATAATAATAATAATAATAATAATAATAATAATAATAATAATAATAATAATAATAATAATAATAATAATAATAATAACAACAACAACAGCAACAACAACCACGTGTGGCTCCTTGGCTGAACAATCAGCGTACTGGCCTTCGGTTCAGAGAGCCCTAGGTTTGATTTCCAGCCAGGTCATGGATTTTAACTTTGGTTAATTCTTCTAGATTGATGGCCGAGTATTTGAGTGCGTCTTATTACACATCTTAATTTACATACAACACATCACACTACAAATCACCACAGAAACACACAGTAGTGAATATATCCCTTCCCATATGGCTGGCATTAGGAACTTTTTTCTATAATTTGAACAAGACTGCAATTATTATGATAGGTGTGAAAGGATTGTAAAGGATGATGAACAAAAAATAGAAGTGTGGAGGGGGGAAAAGGTAGACATCATTTTGATGTTAAACAGGATGACCATGAGTTATGCCAACTTTGCAAACTGCATTCTTTAATTGTTATGTATGCCATGTGCAAACATTTATTGAGAACATCATTTTTTCTGTTCACAATAACATATATTCAGATAAGCATCATAGTTTTATAGGACATAATGTAAATCTCCTTTCAGAGATTTATTTCGAAAATTATAAAGTCTTTTAGCCATCTCCTATACTATTAGTTGTGTACCTGTAAATCTTTAAATTACCCATTTGTTTGTTTAAAGCCACCCATTTTCCTTTTTAAATATCCCCTAGAAATTTCAATCTCTACCTATAGACACAATGATTTTTACGCTATAAATTCTGTATTCCTGTCCATGTCCATACCATTAAAATTGCTAACTTCCAAGTTAGACAATGCAATTATATCACCAAAATATAAAAAATCTGCTAGCAAAATTTAAACTTAACTCAATTTTATCCAGCCAATTTTGGCCTTTTACAGAAAAGGACTTTTGCATAAAGTCAAAATTAAAGAAATCAATGATAGTCTTCCTTGAGTTCTGTAACTAGTTCGAGCTAAGAACTAATTTTACCCTTTGTGCTTGATATTGAAAATAAATACCTTTTAACATCTGTTATTGATTTCCAATGTATCTGATATAACAGACCCTTCTGATTGAAAAATAGAATGTTCTCTAGGTACCATAAATCACAGAATCCATCGACTTTGTCATTTCTCTTAACATTCCTATCATATCCTACTCAAAATCAATAAAACATAAATACTTAATGTCTAGCATATCTGTAAAAATGATCAAAATAAGAGGTTACTTTATTACCAAAGTGACCAGCTCCTTGGCTCAAAGGTCAGCATAATGGGTTTTGGTTCAGGGGGCCCTGGGTTCGATTCCTAGCCAGGTCACCGATTTAATACTCGTTGGCTGAATGGTCAGCGTACTGGCCTTCGGTTCAGAGGGTCCCGGGTTCGATTCCCAGCCGGGTCGGGGATTTTAACCTCAATTGGTTAATTCCAGTGGCCCGGGGTCTGGGTGTTTATGCTGTCCCCAACATCCCTGCAACTCACACACCACACATAACACTATCCTCCACCACAATAACACGCAGTTACCTACAAATGGCAGATGCCGCCCACCCTCATCGGAGGGTCTGCCTTACAAGGGATGCACTCGGCTAGAAATAGCCACACGAAATTATTATACCGATTTAATGGCTAAATCCTTTGGCTTGAGGACTGGGTGTTAGTGCTGTCCCCAACATCCATCCCACTCATACACCATTCACAACACTATCCTCCACCACAGCAATACGCAGTTGCCCCGTACACAGCAGAAAAATTGAAGGAACTTACTACAGAACTGAATTTAGCTAAAAAGTCTGCTAAAGATAAAGTGATGGCATATATGATCGGCAGCCATATAAACTTTACAGAACAATGGAAGGATATGTATAGGTACTTTAAGACTGAAACAGGTTCCAGGAAGAGTATTCCATGGATCATTAATGAACATGAAGTGTATATGTGAAGACTTACAGAAGGCAGAAGTATTCAGTCAGCAGTATATAAAGGTAGTTGGGTATAAGGATAATGTTCAGCAAGAGAAGGCAACTAATACTGACAGATTACTGAAATTTACCCAAGAGAATAAAGAAATTTACAAAAACAAATACAAAAGATGAAAGCTAGAAAAGCAGCTGGAATTAGTAACATTTCTCAGGATATACTGAATAATAATAATAATAATAATAATAATAATAATAATAATAATAATAATAATAATAATTGTACCGGGCGGTACATCTCTACGACGCAAGTTCAAATCTTGCGCCAATTGAAACTCCTCTACAGGAGAAACTCTGAACTTTAAAAACAGAATCAACTCAACTGTTTATCAGAAGATGTCACTGGGTGTTTTTGATTTGCTTTTGTTGATCAAGAAGTGTGGACATTCTCTAATAGATGTCTCTACGAAAAAACTATGATAATGCACTCTGATGCGAAGGAATGAACTTTCTTGGAGAAATTTTGTATTCATAAGTTTTGTCTTTACTAAATTTTGTTCTTTGATTTGAGGGTTGGCAATATTAAGCTTTCTTTCCGCCTGTTTTGAATTTAACCAATCCTAAATTTCTGTAATTAATTTCCCACCAATAAGGTGTTTCTTCATCGATTTTTGTGTAACTTTTGCTGTTAGCCAATAAACGTTTATGGGCGGGTCTTAATCACTCATGAAAGGTCTCAAATTTTCCGCGAGGGTATAAAACTGCTTATTTTCTTGTCTCCGGGCCACTTCAATAACATCTAGCTTTGCGTGTGGATATGTAGCAGGGGATGGGAAGCGCCTCTTTCTTCGGGCAACAGATCTTCAACAAGGTAATGGCCATTTAACATCTTTTCTTGCTAGCTCAGCAGTTTAATTTGCGGGGAAGGTTCAAAACCTTTAATATGTAGCCCATCTCTTTAAAATGTAAATCCCTTTTCAGTCTATGTAAAAACTACAAATTTCTTCAACTGTAAATCGGGGATAGAGAGTGCTTTACCCTCTTGAGCTCCCCTTCATTTTTTGAATTTGAGGTGACTATGTTCTCGTAACCGTTTTTCTCTTCCCTCTTAATGTGTTAGATTTATTTTGTATACTAGTCACCTCCCTAGATTGGGATTAGCCCCTGTGTAATTGGCCTAGTGCCTCTTAGGTTTTAAAATGTGTATTTAGGAGTGCTAATTCACGCCTCCTTTCCTTTTGCGTTTTGGGCCATTTAAATTAACCTAGTATTTGTCCACTAAGGCCCAGTAGATTGCGTACAAGATACCCCTGTTCCTTTATAAGTTGTGCCTTGATGGCAGTTTAGTGTAATAGTCTGTTATTGCCTTTAATAGGCTGGAAAGATCGAGAGCGGGTCAGCTCTTTATGGTGTTGTGGCAAAAGTGCCTTAGAGAGGCTTGAGATGTGATGTTGGGAGCAAGTGCTCCATGTAATGTGGGATTTTCTGCCCTTTGGTAATTTGTGGTTGTGAGCTGAGAGCTCAGAAATTGTTAAACTTTGGGGCTCATAGCCCAGAATTTGTAAAATCCTCTTAACTTGTGCTTTCGTTTGTAAAGTTGCATTGTACCTGATTTTTCTTTGTTATTTCACCTAGTGAAAATTGTTAAATCTTGTTATCAGTTGAAAATATAACCTTTATTTAAATTTTAAAATTCATCTTTCGGACTTGTAGTTAGACCCATTCTAGCCTGCACCTTCTATCACCTCTGCCTTCCATGGATAACTCCGTAACAATAATAATAATAATAATAATAATAATAATAATAATTAATAATAATAATAATAATAATGCTATTAGTTTTTATGTTCCACTAACTACTTTTAGTGTTTTCGGAGATGCTGAGGTGCAAGAATTTTTCCCGCAGAGTTATTTAATGTGTCAGTAAAAATACCGGCATAAGGTTGACGTATTTGTGGGTCTTTAAATACCACCGGACTGAGCCAGGATTGAACTTGCCAAGTTGGGCTCAGAAGGCCAGCATTCTACCATCCAAGCTACTCAGCCCAGCAGGGTTAGGATTATAGTGCAAGATCCGAAATATTTGATTACTGTTTGCATGAAGGAGCCATACAAATGAATGGAGAGTTGCAATAGTAACCCCAGTGTACAAAGAAAAGGGTAACTACTCTGAACTGCTACTGGCTTACGTCGCACCGACACAGATAGGTCTTATGGTGACAATGGGACAGGAAAGACCTAGGAATTGGAAGGAAGCGGCCGTGGCCTTAATTAAGGTACAGCATTTGCCTGGTGTGAAAATGGGAAACCACGGAAAACCATCTTCAGGGTGGCCGACAGTGGGATTCGAACCCACTATCTCCCAGATGCAAGCTTACAGCCATGCGCCCCTAACCGCATGGCTAACTCACCTGATGAAAGTTCAATTAAACATAAAGCAGATATTATGGGCGAGTCAGCTTGACGTGTTGTTTGTAAGCTCTGGGAGAGGATTTTTCTGATTATATAAGACACGTTTGAGAAATTACCAACTGATTTGGTAGAAGGCAGTTCGGGTTTAGGAAAGGATATTCCAGGATTCCAGCAAGATATAGCAAATATTTAGATTCAGGAGGTCACATGGACCGCATCGCTACTGACCTATCTAAGGCTTTTGATAGGGTAAATCATGGGAGATTACCGATGAAAATTATGTCTCTTCGACATAAGAGAAGATTTCCACCTTCCAATACTTTTGAATGGCTAATCTATGATTACATAAACTTAGCTTATCGTCTAATTTCGGACTTAGCTTAACATCTACCCGCTTCGTCCCAATTTGTGGGACATCTTCAGTTAAAAAGCGTGCAATACAAGAACACAGACAATAAAACATTAGGTTTTGTGTTCTTTTTTTGCTACTTGCTTTACATCGCACCGACACAGATAGGTCTTATGGTGATGATGGTATAGGGAAGGCCTACGAGTGGAAAGGAAGCGGCCATGGCCGTAATTAAGGTACAGCCCCAGCATTTTCCTGGTGTGAAAATGGGAAACAACGGAAAACCATCTTCAGGGCTGCCGACTGTGGGATTCGAGCCCACTATCTCCCGGGTGCCTTTTTTTTTTTTAAATCTTGTGTGGAAATTATATTTCATTTTACCTATACATGTGTCATTGCAGTTAGGTCCTTGGCACTCGAGTTCATGGACTCCTGACTTTGAGAAAGAAAAAAAAGACCCTTTCTCAAAGTCAGGAGTCTACAAACTCAAGTGCCAAGAACTTAACTACAATGCTAGATATATAGGTCAAACGAAATGTAATTTCCACACAAGATACAAAGAACACAAAAATGCTATCAGTTATAATCAGCATTCAGCCTTCAGACAGCACATATACGACAGTGCACACCATTTACAGACATCAACACAGATCTAAAAATTTTACACATTGAAAATAACAGTAAATACCTTCAAGCATATGGCTATTCACTGCTACACATGGGAGAGTAGGGGCACCAGATCCGTAACTGACTATATCATAACCGACTTCGAATTCAAGTCTATGTCAGGAATGTGAGGTTATTCCGGGGATTTTTTTTAATGATACAGACCAGTATCTGATATGTAGTGAACTAAGTATCTCTAGGCCTAGGATAGAGAAAGTGAAATCCGTCTGCAGACGGTTAAGGGTAGACAATCTCCAGAACGGGGAAATTAGACAGAAGTACTTGGATATGATTGGTGAAAAGTTCCAAACAGTGGACAGTAAGCAGGTTCAGGATATAGAGAGAGAGAATGGGTGGCATACTGGGATGCGGCAGTAGAAACAGCAAAGGAATGTCTAGGGATACTGTGTATAAGGATGGGGAAAAGCGAACCTCTTGGTGGAATGATAAAGAGCAACTTGTAAACGTAAAAAGAAGGTGTATCAGAAATGCCTCTAAACAAGGACTAATACTGAAAGGAAAGTGTATGTACAGGAAAGAAACAGAGCAAAACAAATAGTTTTTGAATCCAAGAATAAGTCGTGGGAAGATTTTGGTAATAACTTGGAAAGGCTAGGTCAAGCAGCAGGGAAACCTTTCTGGACATTAACAAAGAAGCTTAGGAAGGGAGGGAAAAAGGAAATGAAAAGTGTTTTGGGTAAATCAGGTGAACTCATAATAGATCCCAGAGAATCACTGGAGAGGTGGAAGGAATATTTTGAACATCTTCTCAACGTGAAAGGGTATCTTCCTTGTGATCTCGCAAACAACTGAGCTCATCGGGAGGACAATGATATAAATTATAAACACGCGACGTTTCCACCTATTCAATACATAGTTATATTCACAAGATTATTTACATTACATGGGACTAATTTCAACCCTACACGTGGTCATTGTCAGCTGCTTTCACTTTCGACAATGTCATATACCAGCAGAAAGGTTTGGCAATGGGATCACCAGCCTCAGGCATCTTGGCAGAAATATACCTAGATTTCCTTGAATACACCAAAATTGACAATGAATTTGAAAACATTCACTTCTGGGCTAGGTATGTTGACGATGTTTTCGTTATTATGGACAAAATATGTTTTCGTTATTATGGACAAAATATCAATTAACGCTTCCACCACCCTCCTAAGACTCAATAGAATTGATCCTCATATCAAATTCACACTAGAAACTCAATCGAATCAAAAAATAAACTTTCTAGATTTAACTATCACTAGACACTCAGATTCTTTAAGTTATAAAATATTCCAAAAAACCTACTCAAACAGCTTCCACTATTCGCCAAGATTCAATGCACCCCCAGTCCCATAAACGAGCTACATACAATAACCTAGTTCATCGAGCTTTCAGCATACCTATGTCCAAGAAAGATCTAAAGAATTAACTAAACACAATCCGCAGAATTGCAAAATTCAACGGTTTCAGCAATCATTTTATAGAAAGGATAATCAATAAACACAAACATCGCCCTAAAGCTACCCTCAAAAAAGAAATAACTAAACCCCAAAAATTTTCCACCACCACGTTCAACAATGATATTTACAAGATAACCAATATCTTTAAGAAACAAGGCGTTAAAATAGCTTTCAAAACCAACAATTAGAACACGAACATTTTACACAATACTTCACATATCAACAAGACCAGTAGCTTTTTAAAATCAGGAGTTTATAGGATCAAATGCAATACCTGTGACAAATCCTACATTGGGCAGACTGGAAGAAACTTCAATATAAGAAACCATGAGCACACTAACACAATAAAATAAAATAAGTTTTCAGCTATCGGCCAACACATGCAAGATTATAACCATGTAACTGAACTTCATCGCGCAATTGTATGAAGTCCTAAAAATAGGGGAAATTATAAGGTGAAGTCCTATAATATTATGTTTGTACGTGTATTGCTTCATTTATTTTGTCATTATACTTTGTCGTGTGTTGTTCCATCATATGAACATAAGGTTCTTTAGTTTTTAGAAAAATACTTTAATATTTTATATCAATATTATAGGTAACATAAGGTTCTTTAGTTTTTAGAAAAATACTTTAATATTTTATATCAGTATTATAGGAGATTAAATAACATTGTAGAATATAGTTTAGATATAAGTATCACTATGTTAATTGTAGATTATCTGACGTAGTTGCCACTGTAATTGGGACACTAATTCCTGTAGTGTGAAATAAATAAATAAATAAATAAATAAATAAATAAATAAATAAATAAATAAATAAATAAATAAATAAATAAATAATTTCACCAATATCGAACAAGACATGGACATTCTTGAATTAGCAAATAAGGGTCCTTTACTCAACATAATGGAAAAATACTACATACACCTAGACCAATATTTTAACGCCAATTACAATCTTAATGAAATCTCAGAGAAACCCAACATCCTTTTTGACTTATTTATAACTTTTCTCAGAAACAATAATTCAGCCAACCAGAATTCAATCTTAAGTTTAATTAAAGGTACTTTTCCGAAACAATTACCCTTTCTCCCACACCCTTCAGCTCCGCCTTAAAGCCCCCCTCCTCCCCCTTCCACCGCCACCCCCTCCCAACCCACCTCCACTCTACCCAACCCGCATGTGCCTACCCCTCACCTCCCTCCCCTCACATGTTTCACCTTCCACCGCCAGTCGCACACTACCAGCTAAGCTGCACACACCGCCGTGTGAGGTGAGTGTCCATTCGCTTTGTTGTAATCTTTTCTTACTTCTTTGCATTTTACTGGCTTTTCTCAATTTCAATAGGCCAAATTTGGTTTCCGGTATGATTTGAGAATTCCACCCATCAATATCACCACCCGCAGTGTCTACTTTCTTCTCAAGAAGAATTTTAAAACTTCATATTCAGTCTGCACAATTCCAAAAATCAACCATGCAGCCCTATTAACATAGCTTGGTTACTTAATACACCCAGTATCTATTTTCTGCTTAAGCTGATACAGTGTATAAATCAACTCATCATAGATTCTTCTAGAGAGTATCATCTACACATTTGTCACTCAAATATTGTACACACTTGTATACTTTTATTATATGTGTCATGTTATACTGTGTTCATTCTTAGTACCATAGCACTCGGTCCACAACCGTTATGTATAACTAGGACCTACTGAATTCCATCTGATACATCATGTGTCTAAAAATCAAATTGACCTACAACACAGAACATCTCATTTGTACTTTTACACCCAGACTTTTTAGCGTGTTTACTGTACTTGTATTATACATTGCTCACCTATGTCACTCTCAATATTTCACTTTCATTTGCAACACTTTGAGCGCCATAGAACCTTGCCAATTTCAACCACACATCTTATTGTAAATTATATATTCATAAGGTTCTTACTGATTAGAAACATGTTTTAGGATTTCATCATATATCGTGTATGTTTAAATATGGCTGATGATGACCCCATGTAGGATTGAAACTAGTCCCATGTAATGTAAATAACATTGTAAATATAACTATGTATTGAATAGGTGGAAACCTCTCCTGTTTATAATTTATATGTTATCTCAGTTCAATACGGATCAACAACATGAAGTTCATAACCCTTGAGGACAATGATGTTGGCGAAATTACACTAGATGAAGTGGAAAAGATGGTAAATAAATTCCATTGCCATAAAGCAGCAAGAACAGATGAAATTAGACCTGAAATGGTGAAGTATGGTGAGAAGGCAGGGATGAAATGGCTTCATAGAGTAATAAGATTAGCATAGAATGTTAGTAAGGTACCTCCTAGCTGGACAAAAGCAGTAATTGTTCATATCTATAAGCAAGGAAACAGGAAGGATTGCAACAACTATCAAGGTATTTCAATAATCAGTATACCAGGCAAAATGTTCACTGGCATCTTGGAAGGGAGGGTGCAATCAGTGGTTGAGAGGAAGTTGGACACAAACCAGTGTGGTTTCAGACCACAGAGGGGCTGTCAGGAGCAGATTTTCAGTATGCGCTAGGTAATTAAAAAACACTATGAGAGGAATAGGCAGTTATGTATATGTTTTATAAATCTAGAGAAGGCATATGACAGAGTACCAAGGGAAAAGATTTTCGCAAAACTGGGGGACTATGGGATTAAGGGTAGATTATTAAAATCAATCAATAGAACCCAATGACCTTAGATGTAAGACCGCTTTAAACAACAAGCACCATCATCATCATCATCATCATCATCATCATCAAAATCAATCAAAGGCATTTCTGTTAACAATCGGGCTGCAGTGAGAGAACTGACTGTAGAATAAGTTCGTGGTCCAAGGTACTTACAGGCGTTAGACAAGGCTGTAATTTTTCACCTTTATTATTCATAGTTTACATGGATCATCTACTGAAAGATATTAAGGGGCAGGGAGGGATTCAGTTAGGTGAAAATGTGGTAAGCAGTCTAGCCTATGCTGACGACCTAGTCTTAATGGCAGATTGTGCCGAAAGCCTGGAACGTGAAAATAGGTGCAATGAGTACGGTATGAAAATTAGCCTTTCTAAGACTAAATTGATGTCAGTAGGTAAGAACTCCAAGAGAATTAAATGTCATATTGGGAATACAAAGCTGGAACAGGTAGATAATTTCAAGTGTTGAGGATGTGTGTTCTCCCAAGATGGTAGTATAGTGAGATTGAATCAAGGTGCAATAAAGCTAATGCAGTGAGCACACAGCTGCGATCAACAGTATTCTGTAAAAGAGGAAAGTCAGCTCCAGGACTAGACTATCTTTACATCAGTCTGTTTTCAGACCAACTTTGCTTTATTGGAGTGAAAGCGAGGTGGACTCAGGATATATGGTATTATTCATAAGTTAGAGGTAACAGACATGAAAGTAGCAAGAATGATTGCTGGTACAAACAGGCGGGAACAATAGCAGTAAGGTACTCGTAATGAAGAAATAAAGGCTGAGTTAGGAATTAACTCTATGGATGAAGGTGTATGCATAAACCGGCTTCAGTGGGGTCATGTGAGGCGAATGGAGGAGGATAGGTTACCTAGGAAAATAATGGACTCCGTTATGGAGGGTAAGAGGAGTAGAGGGAGACCAAGACGACGATGGTTAGGTTCAGTTTCTAACAACGTAAGGATAAGAGGTATAGAACTAAACAAGGCCACAGAACAAGTTACAAATAGAGGATTGTGGCAGCGATTAGTAAATTTACAGAGGCTTGCAGACTGAATGTTGAAAGACATATCAGTCTATAATGAAGATGTATGTATGTATGTATGTATGTATGTATGTATGTATGTATGTATGTATGTATGTATGTATGTATGTATGTATGTATGTATGTATGTATGTAAACAATGCAAACTATTGATGATACTAATAGCATATTTACTAAGAATAATGATGCTAATATTTAATAAATAGCTGTCAAAATTAGTTGATCTATCATTCTCTATAGAGCTAAAGAACAAAAAGGAAATGATTTGTTTAACATCTCTTCAAAGTTCAGCTCCTTGGCTGAATGGCCATTGCCTCAACTTAGGTTAAGAGGATCCTGGGTTTGATTTAGGGCCAGGTCAGCGATTGCCTGGTTATGGTTAATTCCTCAGACTCAGAGACTGGGTGTTTGTTTTTATCTCAGCACACCACCACTTCATACATGAACAGTATACCACACTACAAATAACAAAAACACACAACAGTGAATACATCCCTCCACAACAGGATAGGCGCCATATAGGCGATCTGGCAATAAAAGAAGTGCATCCACATGTGATACATATCGCACCTGCAACCCCGCCAGCTTTGGAGATTGTGGTTATCATACCAGTGCTTATACTGTATGTCAACTCTGTCCTACTGAAAAGCATGTACTTGAGTGATATTTGGGATCGTTTGTGATTTCTAGAGAAGAGCTGTTAAGACAGCTGTAGCAGAGTATAACTAGAAGTGAAGACTTGAATGATGTCATTGTATTTAGGAGGAGCATGTCCCATATGATGAATAAGACTGAAATTTTGAAAGGGTCAAATTCCAGAAAGAAGAAATAAGGATTATCCACTGTCAGCAGACACTCATATTCTAGTAATGGTCATGGTGGCCTAACCACATTCCAAATAAGATAGGAGATTCTACGACATTTCAAAACTTTGTTAACAATAAGGATCTGAACCATCAAAATGTTCAAAAACAAGTTAGAATAGTGTAAAAAAAAAAATCTGATTAATTGATGATTATGCGGTCTACAATACAACTCTATGCAAGTCAACTTTGCACACTACTAAAGAAATGTTCTGGAAGTAAGTTAGCAAACTAAGATATTTACTTTTGACATATTAAAAAAAAAACACACATTCATACACAGAAGTGGTTTACAAAAAATATAGAATGCAGCCCTAAAATAAGTTTACAGCGATCAGATATAAAACCTTCCGTAATTGTAATTAGGGATTGTCCGAACCCGCGGTGTAGGGGGCAACGCGCCCGCCTGTCACCCGGCGGCCCCGGGTTTGATTCCCGGCCGGGTCAGGGGATTTTAATCGTAAATGATTAATATTCCTGGCCTGGGGACTGGGTGTTTTTGTGTCATCCTTAACGTTCCTTTCCTCGCATTCAACATACTACACCTCCGCAATTACACTTACACGCAGGTTCCTATTGTATGGTGAAAGTAGGGGTAAAAGATCTGCAGAGGTCGACGCCACGAACAAATATAATTTTTTTTAAACATTAGGGGTTGGGATTGTGAAGAAAATGGTTGTGACCTAAAGAAAATCCTACTAAGATACTGAATGCTTGGAAACATTGAAAATTTTTCTGTTGTCTAGTGGCAACATTACAACAACCAGTTAAGCTCTCTCCTTCCTACCAATGTGCGCCAGCAATGTCTGAGCTTTGTCCCTAGTGAGAATATGAGAAGTTTAATTTCTCTTTGGCGTAAAGCCAGTTTGCAAGAAATATTTCTATTTTCAAATTTTTTTTCTCATATCTACGGATGTAGAATTACGACCATAAAGACAAAAATAATTTGATGATTTTAGCCTATACCTACGATGTCTTCATAGATGCATGAATAAACTTGAAGAAAAAGGTCAAAATTTCAAATGAATATGGAATTTTTGTGAATAAATCCTTATAACAAATATCATTTTTGGACAAAAATAAGTTTGTTTTCATATCTCCTAATTAAAGTTATTTTTTCTCACATAAGTTCAAATATACCCTCTTTTTACACTATTCGACAAACAAAACATTATACAGCAAGTATACAAGAGATGTATTCCATTCAGTTTTCTGACACTAAATCAGATAAATCAACATGATTTTACATCATGTTTCAATGTTGATGAATAGAATGATCGGAGGACTGAAGTATACTATGCTGTTTTGTATGAGTGTTTAATCCTGATGTAAACAAATAGGCAAAGTATCTTGTCTTTTGGACATAACACAGTTCATTGAATGAGCAACTGTCGCACACACTTGACTGTATGCAAGCTTCAAGAAAATTAGTACATCACATTCATTTTTATTTGATTGCTTTTAGAGAATTGAGAAGAGTATATAATCAAATTAAAATTTATTTACATATATATTGCACCCATAAGCAAATTTGCGTAATTAATGAATGAATTAAAAGTTGAATAATTCGCATATTGGAATACAACAGTAGGCTGTGAAAGCTGGCAGTCACAAAGCAACATTCTGGCGCCGGTCAGACGGCAAGGAGATCCGCAAAACTTTTCTCATGGCACGAACAGCATATAGCTGGCCTAAGTGGTACATCCAATAAAGTTTATGGTGCCGACAAGGAGTGGGAACTTTCTACTCGGTTCTCACGGGAAAATCACGCGTTGAGACCTGACCTACTTAGAAGTGCAAGAGAGAAAACGATAATACCCGTCAACCCTTGGCAGAAAATGGAAGCATCCATGCTGCGGAGAGCACGAACGTCTCAGCCAATCACAAAATTGCAAATTTAAATGTCTTGTCATAGCGGGAATCTACAGCCAGTATTTCGCTATTTGGAGCCCGGAGTAGTTGTGGAAAAACAGTGTCCTGACTTCCTAATAATATTTGAAAATTTATCGGTGCAAATGTGTGATTAATTAGTGGTTAATTAAGAAAATTTTAACTTTACACGGAAGAGTGGTATTGCCCAGGAACTGAACCATCATGGCGGGAAGAGACCATTCGCAGGAAGAAAATAACGCCGGTGACGCGCGCCGTCGTATGGATTACCCTGTGATCATTTCCCACGGCGCAATATAACAAGTAAGTCAGACCGAAATTAGGAAGATTTTGTACATATTTTTTGAAGCTTTAACCTACGGATGTATGATAAATCGGTCCCAAGTGCTAGATTAATACGCCACATCCCTTCCACAGAACTATTTTCGAAGTGGGGGGAGAACTGTTTACAAAACCAACGAGCAGAGTGGTGAATCTTCAGTTAGTTAGTTGGTGTTTAATCCAGACGTGTTGATGTCTAATTCAGCCTTGTACGGAGTGAGTCCAGTCTTGTGTGAATGTTTTCTTTTGTGAATTCTGAGTCTGGTAGGAACACGATCAGAGACACTTGTTGGCATCCGAGTGAGCCATGTATTCACTTGTGAGAGTAATATTTCAGGAGAAATGAACACTTTAACAAACTTTTATTTTTATTTGAATTTATGCAGAGATAATCAGGCAATAGCTACACTTTTCAACACCTGCCTTAAATGAACTTACACAACCAACCGAGAGGGACAATGGAACATGTCACAACACGTAACTGCATAAAAATTTTCTAATCCACGTGTAGTTTGGATATTTGTTGAAAGGCCATTTTATTCTTTTATTTTGGAGGACGATTAGTATAAAAATTTCTCCACACATCATTGGAAACGGTACTTTTAGCTTGTTTTCATCACTTTCAATGAACTGTTATGGCAAATGAGATGTTACGGGGGGAGAAATTAGTTAAAGCAGTTACAGGGAGGAGAACGACTTTGTTTCATTAATGGAAGGCCGCGGTGTTAAGACCTTGACTACACTGTTATGTTCCGAAGAGGTGAACAACCGGTAAGCCTTAAACAAACAAACAGAGGGGTGTGTGAGGCACAGGAGACGCCAGGCAGGTAGCGGAGGGAAAACTTTCGACTTCACGTCAGGTGTTTATGCAGTGTTATTGTATAATCTTCATTGAAGTGCTAGAAAATGCGAGTGTTTATGTAAATGTGAACGTGTGTAACGCCTTTATTAAAATGTATCAAGTATGCGTGTGTGATAATTCAGAATACCACATCAGCTTCAAGATGGAATTCTAATTCATCATGACAGAGCCCGGAGGGTGATCGAACCTGCCTCCAGCACCAAGGTAATGAGCAACAAAATGTATAAATAAATATGTAGGACTATGAACCAATCGATGATCAAATGTAGTTTAGACTGTTAGATAGGATTGTAAATAATTCACGTGATAACTATAATAATAATAATAATAATAATAATAATAATAATAATAATAATAATAATAATAAAGATAAGTGCGAGCTAGTGTTATTTGCGTACTCTCTTTACGTAAATGTGTTTGCATATTATTTCTGGATCATTTTGTAGTAAGTCACTTTGACAGATTAGAATGCTATCTTATGAAATTTAAATGAGTGTAATGCAGATTATTAATAATAATAATAATAATAATAATAATAATAATAATCATGTTATTATAACGTTAGTTATGAGCGATATTTCTGTTGAAGTTATGATTTTGTAGATGCCGCCTTGTTGATTTTTAATGCTTACTTTTGCTACTAGCGCATTCAGCTTGTTTCATGTTGTGTAATCATCATTCGGATGACCGTTTCCGGCAGCTCTTATACAGTGTATTTTTGCGACGATTTGGTGGACACGCGAATATTTATTTCTGTGTGTAGGTGCGGTTTGTCAATAGCCGTGTTTTTTAGAGGCAATCTCGTCATTTTAGTAAACAGTAAGTGACAGGAAGCCATTGATAAGTCAGCTCTGATATTTTGTGATACATGAAGCAGAGAATGATCTAAAGATCGAGCTAAGTGAATAATATCCCTGATGATCTGCGTTGATAATGGAAATGTGATATTTGGACCATGTCATGAACAGTGTCGTAAGAAGTAGAGATGTGCACGACAGATATTTCGCCCGCCGGATATGAGCGAGGCCGTATTATGAGTTGCTACGTCGAGAATAATGATGAGTAAATAGAATTGAGAGATGAATAATTTAACCAAGTGTGTTAAATATGTAACGACATGGATTATGATTGTAAGCAGAAGCCTGTATTGTTTCAAATAGTTTCCAGGGAAAGTAGATGCTCGGCAAATATGCGAATTAAAGCACAAGGTAATATGTGAGCAGAGAGACGAATCAATGTGTATTTTGACAGTCATGTAGAGTCATTGGATGACATGTAATACCAGAAATTATTGTCCATAAAGGCTGAATAGTGTCATAGCCAGACATTTTTCGTCTGAGGTTAGAAGATTGCCGTCAAATTCACAATATTTTTGTTACTTGTAGCTGGGTAAAATTTTCTTTAGACTCCGATATTTGCGCATTTTATTTATTTTCTTTTTTATTTTCAGCAGGCAGCGATGTTCGGGATCAAGATTTTGTTGGTATTCTTTCTTTATGCATCTTTTATCACCGTTTATTTGTAGGATCTGATCATACGTGAATTATTTGTATTTGATTGATGTAAATAGATGGGTGTAGTTAGGCTATTTTTGATTTCAGTATTTTTTTTTTTTTTTTTTTTTTTTTTTTTTGTTGGAGCAGTGTTTCTCCATTAACAGGTTCATTTATGTAAATAAGATTTCATGTGTTAGGATAAGAGATCATCGATTAGTTCATAGTCAAAACCATAGTAGTGGTATGCTCATACCAGACATTCAGTAATTACCAAGCCTTAGAAATCCACTACGTTTCAATTAGGAAATGAAGCGATCTTTAATAAACCAGTTGTATCATCAGTGCCGCAAATGAATTAGGTAAATGAGATGGGATCTGCCTCCATCTAGTGGTGGTACCACAAATAATGAAGTCGTAATGGAAATGCAGGCAGCGGCAAATTAAGTAAAATTAATTATGTAAAAGGATCGCTTTCATTTGAGATGTAAACATGAGGCACTTGGCCTAATTATTTTATATGTTAAGAGGTCCAGGCTATCACAGTCATGCAAGTGAGGTTTAATTAATTAAATGAGTGATTGTAACACTCAGGTTCATGTTTCAATAAAATGTGGCAATGGTTATGTGGTAGATGAAGTACAATGTTCATGGTTGTTTTGTTTTCTTTTCCTCTTATTTGTTATACATGGTTAGTGCAGTCCATGATTATTTAGAGTTGGGCGTTTCCCAACTGAGTCATGTGTGTTAAATATTTGATAAACACCTCTGAGTCAGTGTTGATTTGATGACTTAACCAATTAATTATTCAACTACGCAAGTTCATTTTGATAGACATTTTTTTTCATGTATTACAATTTAGTATTTTCAAATGAGGTGGTATTTTCTGACCAGAGTTTTGAATTTATTCACGTCATCATCTTGGAGACAGTGTCGACGTAATCTGGAATAATTTAAATTTGATCGACCTTCAGTCAATTTTATTAGGCAGATAATTGAGTTATTGTAAGGTAGATCTTCTATTTTTTTTTTTATTTAATTTCTATTTTATTTCACTTTGTTTATTTTTCACCAGTTTATTTTCAATTTTTGGCACTTTGCACTTTGTTCAATAAATCAGTTTATTTATTTAAATTTTAATTCAGTCTTTGGGTACCGTCATTTATAGTTTAGTTTACCCCATCTTTTCATCTCCTCACTCCCCGATCGACGTGTGGCCTATCAACCCGTGGGATATTTTGGACGCACCTCGACTGAGGAAGAAGAGTCTACATGCAGCGGTGAGTATCATTTAAATGTCATTATTTACAGGAGCAGCCGGCGCACATATGAAGAAAGAAGATCACCGCATTTGGTGCCTTTGCAAGGGCACAATATACATTTGCATTTGTTTATAAAAGACTGATTAAAGGAGAAATGAAGGCACAAGGTGTGGCATAATAATATAGGGTATCTCTTCGCAGTGTAGGGAAGCCCCGAGCTGTACAGCATGAAGACAGTGTCGCATCCTGGATTGGCAGTCAATGAGTCAGCATTCAGTGTGAAAGAAACAGAGAAAGAAGTAGGACCATCATGTGTTGTAACGCACATAAGAGGAAAACAACACAGAAGTGATCATAGGCAGTGCATTGTGGCTGTGCTCAATGAATTAAGTGAACAGAATCCTGGTTTAGCATTAAAAGAGGTAAAGAAAGTAGCAAGGGAATTACACATACCGGGGAATCGCTGATCTTACGCAAGATTTACACACATGTTAAATGAGCCAAGAATAATACAATGGCCAAAATACCTTTTTCAGAAATTAATTTGTACGACCTGCAGAAAGCGTTAAAATTCGTATGTTTGAATTGGTGCGCTCGGCTACGCAGTACTGCACCACGTGCTGGGTTCACTCATCGAGAGGCCGTTACTCCATACCCTACCTGCAAATCACACTATCAGGTCACGCTTAAGAAGAAGCCTGTTTAATATTGGAAAAGTGGTAAGTGGGGCCCACTTTCGTTTTCGTCAGAGAAACAAAGGTTCCATCGTGTCAAAAGCAAAAAAAAAAAAAAAAATTATATTTGTGGGAAAAGCATGTAAAAAAACAGTGGGTGCTGTGACAAATTGAAGGTAATAACATGTAATGTCGGGGGGGGGGGAATCAGTTTTGTCCATCAAAATAATGAAATAATTCACAATGTGACCATCCAGCAGCGGGCTATGCATGTTGTTCACAAAGAACAATGTGCGGGGTCTAGAGCATGTCACTAGTGGGTACATAACTTTAAGAAGCGCAATTGTATTGTGTCATGAAATATAACATCTGTAACGATGAAAAAGCAGACCAACATAGAAGTATAAACCATCGAAGTTGCAGAAATATTCATACAAGTTAAATCTGTTATAGAGACCTATGACCCCGAAAATGTGTGTAACAGTGATCAGAGGGGGTTCAGCCTGGAAATGCATACAGGAAGGATATTACTTTAAAAGGGGAAAAATCAATTACCACCGCAGTGCAATCTGTGGTGTTCAGCACACATAATTAAACCATAATGCCGAACTTATGAGGCCTTTATGCATCACTTTAACCTGCTGACGAGTACACCAAAGGACAGTCAATAGAGTGAGCACGGCATTTGCCCTTTGATCCCACGAGGGAGCACAGCATTTGTTGTTTTAAGCTAGTAATGAGAACTTAAGTGCTTACTGAGATAATATGACATCCGGCGGAATTTTTTGTAACTTTTTCCGTTATTTGAACAGTGTCGCTATACACATCCTGTCGCTGTACACATCCTCTGTATGGTGGTGGTCTCTAACAGGAATGCACATACTCACTACAGTGTAAGAGTTTGGTGCACCGTGCCATTAGCCTATAGGTTACAGCCTAGCGTTACGATGCTGCTGATGTGGATAGTTGTTTGTGCTCTTCGTAGCTGTAAATATCCTTGGTTTTTAAAAATATAACTGAACATATTTTCGACAACTGCTTGAGAAACACTTTACTGCTAAAAACAATGGAAGGAATGTTGCATGCCTGATTGGAGGTGGGACACAAGATCCGTTGCACCTCGAAGGTCGCCATTTTATGATGAAAACTAGGGTGAAACATATCCCTAACTAGTGTTTATATTTCATGTAGAATTTAATCACTACAAAATATAATCGTATTGAATAGGTGGACACAGTAATTTTATTGAAGAAAGAATTTTACTTATTGTATCTTCAATACGGAACAAAATGAGAACAAAATGAGATTAGTTACTTGTAATACCACTCAACTGTCGTTTCCTCATTTTCGTTCCATGTGGCAATACACCAGGTACCAAAGTCAGTACCTGTCCAAAAATCTGGGAGCCTTCGAGCGTTCTATGCAATATTGTTTTGACAGCAGGAACTTAAAATGTTTCACTTGCTCTTATCCTCACTTCATTAGGTGTGGTTAGTGTAGAATCTCCTCATGCTTTCAACATTTCTATCACAAGCATCATTGTTGCAGAAACTATAAGGAGTAACTTGCTTTCGTGTGTAACATCGCTTGTTATACTGATCAACCTTCATTTTCCCATAACAATTTTCTTCTATTTTGACCCACAATCAATTCAAGAATTAAATTATTTCTCTTAATGCTGCTACATCATCTTAGTGACTTGCTACGCAAATACTAACAGAATAAGAAAGATCAGTGGCATGGTCCCTCTACGAATTAGTCAACGAGTCAATCCAGCACATGCCACAGTCCTGCGTAACCAAGCGTGCCAATTCAAATTTGCGAACTTTAACGCTTTCTGTAGATCGCATAAGTTAAATTCCAAAATAAATATTTTGGCTCTATTATTCTTAGCTCATTTAACATGTGTGCATAAATTTACTTAAGATCTGCGATTCCCAGGTGCGCGCCCTTCCCTTGTAGATGCTAAGGTGTGTCGTGTATCGGCCAGTTCCATCCGTAACGTGCGGACACAGGTTAGAACGACAGGCAAATTAACAACTGCAGATAACTGGAAAGATTGCATTTGGCACACCATGAAAGAAGAACGGATGTGGCAGCTGGAGGGCCTACCAGATGATGTTATGGAAAGGTTTATTATCATCACTGATAGCGGCCAGAGCAGCAATGATTTATCACACAGTGACAGTAATGAGATTGGAAGGGATACATCATGTGACATGGAAGGAAATGAGCCTCTTCAGGATGACTGAGTAAGGTAAACATATATTAATGAATTCTTACTTTAGTTATGACCATGTTTGTCTTGTTTTTAAAATTTTGTCTTTATGATAGATGTTATAAGATTATTATTTATTTTTTTTTTTTGCTAGAGGCTTTACGTCGCACCGACACAGATAGGTCTTATGGCGACGATGGAATAGGAAAGGCCTAGGAGTTGGAAGGAAGCGGCCGTGGCCTTAATTAAGGTACAGCCCCAGCATTTGCCTGGTGTGAAAATGGGAAACCACGGAAAACCATCTTCGGGGCTGCCGATAGTGGGATTCGAACCTACTATCTCCCGGATGCAAGCTCACAGCCGCGCGCCTCTACGCGCACGGCCAACTCGCCCGGTATTATCTATTGTTCCGGCTGGCATGTTCGGATAGGAAATCTCCAAGGTAAGTGATGTAAATTTCAACTTGAAAGTTTGGTGTTCGGCTTACTGGTATTATATTATTAGGTTAGAGTGTACCGAGGGGCATTTCAGCCAGTCGTTCTAATGTAATTCTTTCTACATGTGTAATTTTTTGCTTAAGTCTGTTTTTTTGAACAATCATTCATCATACTTCAGCAGATGATATCCGTGTAAACAGTTTCAAACAGTTCAAAAACTGTTCCTCGTCCACCTAACATACTGTACACAAGTATGTTTAGTCAGAAGTTCAAATCTTAGCACTGTTGTATAAGATGCCCAGCACTGTACATCAGAACACGAGACAACGGGGTAGAGTGTGATACTACAAGCTCAGCAAATCGCAATTCTTTCATTGGTGGAGAAATACAGATACCATGTTTACATCAGGATTAAACTGTAGTGAAAAACAGCATAGACACACATGATCTGTATACTGTCAGAAAACTAAATATAGAGCAAGTCTTCTACATGCAGAATTTACCATCTGATATATTTTTGGGAATAGCTTAGATGCAGGTACAAGGAATAGTTTATCACCAGTACACCATCAAAAATACAGAGTTAATTTCAAACTCTTTAGTTAACTTGACAGAGGTGGGATATTTTAATGATAATAAATAGGCATAATTATTTTTTAAAACATTAACAAAGACCATCCAACAAACAATAAAATTGTACAAAATATATTATGTAATTACAATGCTATCAATTAATTGCCATACAAATTTTAAGATGCTCCATTGATGTTCTACGATGCCTATAACAGACTTTCAAACAATGAACACTATTACTTCAGCAGACTTACTTGAAATATATGATATTTTTTCTAAATATTTTAACTAGCTTATTCGTCTAACTCCGTGTAACAAGAAGAGCCACCATATTCCATCTTACTTACGTAAGTACCATCCTGCAAAAGTCATACTCCTGGAAAGAAGACAGGGCAACAATGTTAAGAAATCCAAAATAAACACAAACAAACAGGAACGGATTTTGTTAATCTTAGAAAAACAAACAAAGTATTCATAGACTGTGTATAAATCATGTCAAACCCCACTGTTTCAGTTAGAACTCTTAAAAATAACATTGATGATGAGTCCATAAGTGAATTTTATAAAATAAGCAGGGAACTTGCTTTCAACCAAATTTAACTCTTAAATTTGTAACTTTTTCCTTAAACAAGCTTTCATTTATGATTCTCAAGGATATTCAGAAACATAAATATTAAATGACCTGAACAGGAAATTTCATATTCTAAAACAATCCTTCAACATAGAGTGCAGCAATTAATGTTTTTTTCTCTTCTGTAGGACTGAATAATGAAGAATAGTATCTTCTCTTCTTCATCTTTTTTTTTTTTTTTTGTATCAAGTTCCGATATTTTTATTCTCTTTTATTGTCCGTAAATGACACATACAATGTAACAGCTAGATGTGTTAGAAAGTAAACACCACCTATTGGGTGCTGAAAATCTCAAGAACAATGAATGTGTCTAAGAATCTAGTTATCGACAGGGGTAAAACTTGACTCAGACAAGAAAAAGAAAAAAAAAGTACGTTCACTTTAACATTCTATGCATACCAGATGAAAATCAAAGCTTGAGTATTAAAAATCCATAACAGAAAAATCATATCATAGTAGTAGGTACCACAGTGTTCACTTTGATTAGGCTGCTTGGACATCATGCCCATCAATAAGATGGGATAATGTAAGTCCAGCTATACTTGATAGGAATTAAGACATTCCAAACATGAAAAGTTTAGAACATTTCAGAAAAGGAATATTTCAAAAACTGCAGCTGGAATATAACATAGTTAAGCAAATTAATGGCCGTTGATTCCCTGCAACACGTCATAAAGAAATGAAAAAGGTCAGCCTTGAAATGGAACAATTCACACTACTATACGTATCACAATATGATATCCAACCCAAACTGGAGCCACATATGTAGTTAATAAAATAATTTGGCTTAGTACTAAAAAATCTCCACCCACCGAATCCCATATATTCTACAAATATCTCTTAACTTTTTTGTATAAACGTTGATAAAATATTATTCAATTAATAACCACGTATTTGAAATCAAGGAAATGAGGCATGTAGCAACAAATTACTTCCACAACCTCAGTAAATTTCTCAAAGGTTTCCTGAAACACCACACACATACAATGTAACAGAGCACAGCAGAAAATGTCACGGTATAAAACATGCACTGTTATTTCCTCTAAATACATGCCATAAAAAAATTCTACTAGTTTACCTATTGGTGTGCTCTGTCTGGGTGAACATGGAACATTTCCCCACAGATGATGGAATTTTAAGCAACCCACGCTGCTGGCTCTGATTTACAACGTCATCAGACACAAAGTTCTGGGTGTGCTGAGATACTGGACCCAACTGGTCATCTCGGGTCTTGACCACTCCTGTATGCTGCTGCTGCTGCTGCTGCTGCTGTTGTTGCTGCTGCTGCTGCTGCTGCTGCTGCTGCTGCTGCTGCTGATCCCTACTGGGGGCATTTCCAGCAGTATTATTGCTTGTGAGCCATGAATTGGACTCCAATGCCATTGGTGCACGCAAAGAGACCTGCCTATAATCAAACCTGTAACGATAAGAAAATGACATTATCTCACTGAAATGAAATGGCGTATGGCGTTTAGTGCCGGGAGTGTCCGAGGACATGTTTGGTTCGCCAAGTGCTAGTATTTTTTAAATTTGATGCCCGTAGGTGACTTGCGCATTGTGATGAGGATGAAATTATGATGAAGAAGAGACATCCACCCAGCCCCCATGTCAGCGAAATTAACCAATGATGGTTAAAATTCCCGACCCTGCCGGGAATTGAACCCGGGAACCCTGTGACCAAAGGCCAGCACGCTAACCATTTAGCCATGGAGCTGGACATTATCTCACTAAAGCAACAATATGTAGACACATTTTGACAATGATTACTAATGCAAAATCTGTACTTAAGTACAAGCTGGCAACGCAATGAAAGTGCACAAAGTCCACAAGCTGATTTTTATGAAGTAATGACAGCACATCAAAACATGCAAATCATAAGCACACAACACTTCAGGTAATTAAAAGATAATATTGAGAAATCAACTGTCCATAATGTATGGAAAAAATAGCTTGAGAAGATCTGGGACACAAACCACATAACCAAATCACAAGTGCTCTCGGTAATTAAGATAATTCAAATGATACACAGCTATGTTTCTGACATAAGTCTGGTTATTTACTGCAAATGGAGAAAGTAGTTTCCAAAAAAGCCTATTTCATTTCAGGATGCCTTGAAACAACTAGGAGAGATGGACATTGTAAAGAAAAGGAATCAATTTTGTTTTCCATTCAACAACTTGGTACTCCTGTGATACAAATCTACAATTTTTAGTGAAATATGGGAAAGCAGTTTTAACAGATGAGACATTCCACATTCTGTTTAACAAGGTAATGTACAGAATTTGTGACCATAGTGTTTCATCATTTTGTCTGTGGTTAGCAGCAGACAGGCTTAATCTGTAAAAGTGCTGGCAGACCTTATCGCATGTTGATTGACAGCCAGTATATTAGTGGAATGCTGAAGAGAGGACAGACTTGACTGAGCAAGTACGGTCAGTAGCTAAATAAATCAGTTCACTGTCAGTACATATTCCTATCGTTCAGGCACAAAGTGATTTATGCCACTGAAAATTCTAAACTGAAGTTTGCAATAACAAGAGGACAAACATGAGATATTGTTCAGTGTTCATAATTTTATGAATAAAGAAGCTGAGGACAGAAAGAATAAAATATTATATAAGGGAATTGTTGAAAGTAGGCTATGCATTTATAGGCGCACAGCTGTGTGCTTACATTTGGGACATAGTGGATTTGAATCCCACCGTCGGCAACCCTGAATATGATTTCCCATTTTCATACCAAGAATACCTTACTTCATGAAATGAAACTCAGAAAATGCTTGGAAGTTTGCAGAAATGTTTTTCAAGGAGCAATCATCCTTGCTCTTTTAAAATATATGTTAGAAACAATCCATCAATAGATCAAATAATGCATCACATTAAGTTAGTTATTTTGCATTTTGTCGTCACAAAAGTCAACATTTTTTGTTCGCTTAAGAGGAGGTGGCACCGCGAACAGGGTCAAAAACATTGATTTTTCATTTCTGACTGACATCAGTACTGCTAAGTCTGCTTTACATGAATCTGTTTATATTTTGCCCAGAAACATTCAGTACAGCTATGTATGGTAGTTGCCATTTAAATACATCATAATGTGCTGCCATGCCCCTTCAATCAGGTGTGATGGTTATTTGCTGAAAGTTTAAGTTTTAACTTCCTTCAATGGGAATTTCCTTTCGTGCTATTCTCTGCTCGATACTTTCAAACATTCATTGGTTTCTTTTAGTTTGAACTTGATGGTGCGACGATAAAATTACAGTATGCCTCGGCAAAGTCATAGTTTCAAAAAGCGATCAGGTGGTCCTGGCAGAGGAAAAGTCGAACTTGTAAATAATGTAAATACAGTGACAATCAATAGTAGTGATAGTTCTGTTAATTCTATTGTAGAAAACATACACAGTAATGTAGATTATAGCTTACTCAAATCATGTGCATCCTCTAATAATGAAGAAACTTTCGGCTCAGCCATTGCAAGTTCTAACCTGGAATAAACATGTTAAGAATCTGCAAAGGGATCAATGAAATGTATAGTAAACAAGCACATCTGCCTGCTATGCTCCCCAAAAACTGCCAGGAAGGATAACAAGAACATGGAAAGGGAAGGAGATACAGACCCAAAGACCCAGAATATGGACTTGGTATGCACTAAGGTAGTGGCACTTTCATTTTCCCACATACTTAATTTTTGAACAGTTAGGTACAGTTTTCTTGGAAAATATTTAACCCAGAAACATTAAATTTCTACCAATACCACCACCTAGAAAGTTACTGACTTTATTATGTGTTTGTAAGTGGAAGATATTAAATATAATATTACAAATAAAGGCTAAAAAATTTGCTCTTTGGAAGTAAAATTGTAAAAGTTCCACTTTTTAGTATTTCAGCATATACAAAAGAAAGTAAACCCAATAAGTATGCAGACAGACATGTATAAAATTTTATACAGATGGGATCAGTACTTTTTTATTAGAAAAATGTGTAACTAAAAATATTAACAATGTGAAGATAGCGTATACCCACCTATCCTTAAAAATCTATACATTTTTTAATAGTTAACAATCATCATAGAAATGCTTTGTTTGCACTAAAAAATACTTGTTTCCCAATGATAACTGACAATTGAAAACATTGCAATGCCATCTAATAATATTGGGACAGAGATGCATATGTTCAAATCACAGTGTGTCCCTAAACTTTCTGGCAAAACTGTACTTCTATTCCAATAGTTTGTAACAGTTGGTTGATCCTGCATGTCAAAATTTACTCACAGGAGCTGTGAACTAGTTTGCCTATCACCTTAGCAAAGGTAACCAACTGGTTGGGAAAGTGCTGTTTTATTCCAAAGCACCACTTTTCATGTGTAATAAATGTGGTCTCTTCTTTCGCTGTTTTTCTTTGTCAAGTATATGATAACCAAAGGATGGTACCTATACTTGCTGACAAAAATAGCATATTTTGCACTTTCATATTGTTTGTATCATAATGAAGAAGGTCATTGTTAAATATTGACAGCTCCAAGTATTAATACCTTAAGTCCAAGGATGGCCAAAATGAGTTATGATCATCACTAAAGCCATTACTTCAGCATCTTTCACCTGCATAAAAATCGTATCAGTGGCCTGCCATTCCATCTCCCAACGGGAAATAACAAAATGTCTCAGCTGACAACGAATATCACTGGCTGGAACCTTGTAAGTCAATGGGAACAATGTGACCACCTACTTGGCAGCCCTATTGGCTAACTCATTTCCTGCTACACGCATGTGACTTGGGAGCCATAAGAACGTGATTCTGGTGCTAGCAGCTCAATACCCAGCCAGCAGGTATTGGATCTGCTGCACAAGAGAGTGCTGAGGGAAACAATAATCAATAGATTTTAGCAAGCTCAAGGAGTCTGTACACTACACAAAGTGCCGGCCGGCATTTATTGGACAGCACATACAGAAAGACAGCATACAGTTTTGTTGTGTACACACAAAAGGTTTCTGGTAGAGGAAAATGAAACCAGTTATTATCGACAATGAACGCACAGCCTACATTCGCTTCTGCCCTCGAACCATCCATGTGTAAACAGTTACTGAATCTGGATACCGACCAACAACGGACAAGAAGAGCCTCCAATACATGGACGGGTCTGTGTTCTCTTTTGGGCTGGTATGCAGATCCAGGATTATTTAGGTTGTCGTTTTAACCATGGAGTTACCTTAATTGGTTGTCTGACAAGACAAGGAAATGAAGGTACATCAAACAATCTGTGACTGCCATCCAAGTGTACACCAACTGGCTGCATTGCTCGTTCTGTCAAGTACAACTTAAAATTTAGCAAGACTGAATGATAATCTGGTCAGAGATTAGTTTCTTGAATACAGACTAAACTGTGTGCGAATTGACCAATTAGCTGGCGCAGCTAATTTTTTTTTTTTTTTTTTGCTAGTGGCTTTACATCGCACCGACACAGATATGCCTTATGGCGTCGATAATCACAGCTAAGTAAGGTGCCTGTCATAACCAGTACAATTCCATTGTAACAGTGCCATAATGTGGACTTTCTGCGAGTTTCAGGTTATAAGCGGCAAGATGCTTTTAAACCTGAACACCAACATCAACATCCGTGGACGTGGATGAATATGGAGCATTCATCCCCTCATCAGGGGATGATGAAGTGACTAATGCTGAGATCATCTTCAACGCTTTTCGTTGGCGAGATTTCTTCCTAAAAGGGGAGCGCCTAGGTTTTGCAGCAGGCACACCTGGTCGTGCTGATATATACCTTCGAGATGGAGGGCATGGTTCCCCTTTCGCAGGAGTGGGGAAGTGCCTAATAGGGGTGCCCCTCTTCTCTGCCTTCTTTTCTCATTTTGACGGGCTGGGAGGTGGAAACGCAGCTGAGGTTGACGATGCCGCCTCCGTTGGCTTGGGTGCAGCATTTGCCGACCTGTTGGGGGAAGAAAACTAAGTCTTCTACCCCTCCCGTATGGGCTTAGGATTCCTACCCGGCACAGGCTTCTTTGTGGTCAAAAGCTGGGGGATCCCCACCTTCGAACTTTTACTCTATGTGACTTTGCTCTCAGGAGCAACAGCCGCCTTCAGCGCAGTGATCATCACAGGTGCTGCTGATACAAATGATGAACCTGGTGGACTTTGTGCTATCATTATGAAGTCTAGTGTCTTGGCAGGTGGATTCATAGAATTGAACTTACGGCACGCTTCCTGGTAGGAAAGACCATACAGGGTCTTGATCTCCTGAATCTTCTTCTCACTGAGATAGACTGGATAGTTCCGATCTCTAGGAGAATGAAGGCCAAGGCAGTTAGTGCACCTGTAAAGAGGTGTGCACTCTTCCGTGCCACGAGCTCCTCTTCCAAATGTACCACACACAGACCGATTCGAACGAGATACCATATGCCTGAACTTTTGGCGTTGACAGCAGCGCATAGGAGGCGGGATGTGCGCCTCACATCGCAGCGATAGGTTGTTGCCTTGACTTTTTCTGAAAACACTGACAATTTGAAGGTAACAATGAACGCACCCATGGCAACGTCTTCCCCATTGACTTTGCACTAATGCGCCGGACGTGTTTCACGCCATGGTGCTTCATGTCATCCATCTACTTATCATCACTGTTCTCAAGATGAGATCGCAGTGGAAGATAAATCCATGAACCAGATTCAAGGTTTTGTGCTCTTCCACTTTGACAGAGATTTCACCAAAGTGTTACACTCGATCACCCGATCAGCTTGCATCAGTGCTCGACCTTAACAACAAACTACTGTTATGCACATTTTTTAAAGTCTTCCAGTTCACTGTAGACACCTTCCGTGCATCTACTAAATGAAACAGACATCACCAGTTTGAAATCTTGCCCATCGGTTCTGATTGCAACCAGAAACCTAGAGAAGCTGGGTCCCACACCTTCACGCTGTACTTGGTCCTAGAGGGTTACCCCCACACACACCTCTCAAGGAATTAAAAGTTAAAGGCTGGGTGGGGGACCACCCTGGGAGACTGTAGATGTTTTTTTTCCCAGCCATGCCCGGAAACATCCTCCCCAAATGCCACCAACTCCGATCAGGGGCGTTCTGTAGCCGAATCAAGCTGCCAAGGCAATACCCACTTGTTGTAATCCTCATTGTAAACCGTATTGGATATAGATTATAATAGTAATTAGTAATAATAATATTAATAGTAATTCTAATGATATATATATATATATTAGATGCTTACGACTTATAACACCAGTTGTAATGATTGTATCCTAAATATAAGGATTGATAAGTATTGGAAAGGTGGTTTATCTTATTGTTTTTATTTACGACTATTATAATACCCACTTGGTGAAAGCAGGTACAGTATTGCCCAGAGTCCGATGTTGGAATATGCCTAGTACGGGCTGACTGAGGAAATTAGTATGAGGACTCCCTTCCTCAAATCACCCGCAATAGCATGTATCCCATAGTGTATACAGAGTATTAAGTACAGATAAAAAATACAAATATGTCCTGGCATTCAGCTGTGTGGGGACCTGCATTGTCAGGCATATACTACTGCTAAGTACATTGCGCTCCCACCCGACTGGAGTCTTGGAACTACCATCGGGCTTTCGAGCATAGCTGCACATGTAAGAGGCCCATCCCCAAGCAGCATGCACATCAAACTTTTGATTCGGTCTACAACTAACCCTCGAGAAAAATAAAAGAAACAACAAAGGGACCGATGGCCACATGACCTTTTAGTCGCCTTCTACGACAGTCAGGGATTATAACACATGGTACCAAAGCCACAATCCATTCCGCGCCTATGTTGCCCCTTTTAGTCGCCTCTTACGACAGGAAGGATATACCATGGATGTAATCTTCTTCTGTGTGCTCTACCCACAGGGGGTCCAGCTCAATGAAAATCAGTGCCAAAGGTATTGCACGAGTGAGCGAACGTGATAAGACAGTTGACTTGAGTGAAGTTCTGCATGTGCTGGACTTATGAATCAATCTTCTGTCGGCCGCGAGGATTGACAAGGGTTATCCTGTGTCATTCGATGAACACAAGGCTGAAGAAATAAACAGAAAGGACAACAGTGTAGTTTTGTACACGGATCGGGTCGGCAGAATACATTTCGTGGGCGATTCATGAATGATCCGAGCCGGAAAAGGCTTTTCTGGCATGCTGTGAAGACAAGAAATCTTTAATCAACTTGCACAGGAAGATGGAACATCTGAACATCAAAAGACCTCTGAGAAGCAGCGAGAAACCACACAGTGCAAGGACTTGAAATCAGGGACATTAACTCAATCACTGAATGCAAGGTTTATTTTTAAGGAAAAATGACATGTCAGTTGTTTCCAAAGTCATCTCAAAGAAAATCTGCTCCTGGTGAACTCATACACACGGATGTATGCGGGTCCATGAGAGTTGAATGAAATGGTCATACCAGATATTTCATTACATTCATCGATGATTCTGCATGTTGGAGTGAAGTTTGTTTTCTATAAAAGAAGAACGAAGTACTTGATGAATTCCAGGGTTTCAAAACCAGGATTGAGATGTAGTTTGACAAGAAGATAAGGTTCTTCCAATCTGATAGTGGAACGGAGTATGTCTACAGGCAGTTCGATGACTTACTGAAGAGCTCCGGCAATAAACGTTGATTGACGGTCCAGAACAACCCTGAGCAGAACGGGGCAGCTGAGCGGAAAAACCGCACCTTAGTTGAAATGGCTCGGTGTCTAATGATCCAGTCTGGCCTTCCACCCCCGTTCTGGGCAGAAGTAGTGTCAACTGTGAATCACATCAGGAATCGCTGCCCAACTGCTGCACTGGGTGGAAATACCCCCCTTTGAAGCAAGGATGGGAGAATTTGATTCGTTGGTCTAGCGCTTAAATCGAACCAAGAGCACGGGCAAGTTTGAGCCACGTGTGCAAAAGGGCGTGTTCCTGGGCTTTGCTGTGGATTCCATGGCCTTCAGAGTTTGAATCCTTGAGGAACATCGAGTGGAGATTTCGCGTGACGTGCGGTTCCTGAAAGAGATTCCAAAAGTTGATGGCTGCCATTGTTAAGAAGATTTCCACCTAGAACAGATGACTGATATCATCGAGAGAGCAGAGGAACATGTGTCGACGATGGAAACATTTGACGTCGTCGTGAACAGGGATGACCCGATCAACGTTCAAGTTCAGCAAGATGATGTAAAACTGAATTTGACACATTCAGAGGATGAACTGAACTTCTTAGGCTTCGATGTGGATCCATTTCCAGTTGAAGTTACACCAACGAAGCGCAGACTGGGTAGACCTAAGAAGGTCCTCATGGGAAAATCAAGCAGATCAAGGAAGAACCAGATTACTGAAGAGGGAGTTGGAGATCATCCAGATATCGTTTGTATAGCGGAAGTTCCCATTAAATCTGCAATCTCTGGTCCCCATGAAGAAAAGTGGATGCAGGTGATGGGCGACGAGTTTTCCTCAATACTGAAGAATGATACCTGGGACTTGGTGGAGTGTCCAAAGAATTGTTCAACTTTTGGGAGTCGGATAGTACTGTGAAACAAATATGGCGCTGATGGTCCTATAACTAAACGGAAATATAGGGTTGTCACGAAGGGGTTTTCTCAACGTCCTGGGATGGATTACGGCGAGATCTATGCTCCAGTGGTGTGACTCGGTGCTATTCGCCTTGATATGGCTCACGCAGCACAGCCATTGATGCATATATGACAGTTCGACATCTCCACTGCTTTCCTTAATAGCATTTTTGACGAAGAGATATGGATGGATGTTCCAGAGTACATTGAAAGAGTTTTAAAATTCATCATTTAAAGGAAGATGTAATCGACAAGTCCAAGATGATATTATCAGAGCTACTGAAAGGAAACAGAGTATGCCGCATGATAAAACACTATATGGCTTGAAACAGGCTGGACGCTATTGGTACCAGTGTTTGGATCAAGAGTTATGGAAGTTTGGAGCAAAGCAGATTTTCGGAGACGTGAGTGTCTACGTAATGTCTACATGGGATGACCTGTTGATAATTATTATCTATGTCGACGATATTATGGTTCTACACAAGTATTATGGTTCTTTGAGGAAATTCCACCTATACAGTACTATGTTTATTTTATTCCTTTCAGAATAACAACATTAATGGATTAATGAGACATGTTTCATCTCTCAGGGACATCTTCAGCCATAAAAAGGAACAATCTCAAACAGCAAAGATACACAAAGATACACAAACATATTAAAATACACTAAAAAATAAAACATATCTGAAAAAGAAACAATGTAATAATTCTGTTACCATACGTTTTCTTTCTCAGCTAATTTATAAATGTACCGTATTTATTCAAAATTAGATTCAGCAGACTGAAGAACATAACGGTTATAAATTAACTGAGTCAAAACTGAAAAGAGATGGCTTCATATATCACAGATTGAAAGGACGCCATAGTTTTTAAATGGACTATGGTCACATGGCAGGAATGATAAGTATTCAGAATCATTTGCAGGGTGTGCTTACAGAGCATACGAGATGCTACCAGAGGAATATAGACCTCACAACTATCTCAAACGTTTGTTAGGCTGCAGAACAAAATATTGGTAAGGGCAGCTGATTCACCTGGTATAATGATTTGATACCATATTCGTACAGCATACTGTTTTGTCAAGTGCATAATCTCACTCTATGAATAAGCCTGACATTAAAATGAAGAATTAAAGCATTAACAAGACGCTCATGTTATGTGAAATAACACATCCTAATTTTTTTTTAAACCAGACTGCAGAATTCCACAAATGAAATAAGTGGTGTCACAAAACATCCAAGTGTCAGATTATACAATCTGCGGACAATGTAAGTTCCGTGGAAAAATGTCCGTTACGAGAAAGGTCCCCTAAACAAGAAAGGTCCCCTAAAACAAGGTTGTAAAAATTAAACATTTTGGAACATACATCTTCATTTCGAAGTTCCAACTAAATACTTACCTGGGAAATATTACAAGCGATTTTACAGCCTTAATATTCATTACAGCTTCATGAAGTAATCATTCAGCTGGGTGTACAAATTTAGCCCAATTTTCTTTACTGCAATTTTCTCGAAAAGGGAATAACGACCCAACATTACACACAAATCCTTTATTCAATTAACCTTAACTTTCAGATTATTTTTGATTTCTTGTGCTTTTTGTTGTAACATTGGGCCACCCACAGTGTTTGTTCGAACACATTTGAACCACTCATATACCACAATGTTCACTTCTGCGAAAACTGACTTCCACTTTCTTTTCATTCCTCGATTCCTTATTTTCCTCCCACTCATTTAAAATATCACTTTTATTCTTCACAGTAACCTTTCCCCTCAGTTTAATTTTTCAGAGAGCTTCCCTCACTGAAGTCCTTTGACACTACATTTTTCTTGTTTCAAGATCTAAACAAGCTCATCCCTCCTACTCATGTTTACTGGGCGATTGAAATGCTGTGGTATTTATGCCTCAACAATCAGCACACGAAGTCTCTTCCCTGTCAAATTTAACTCAACTATCTGACCTTGACCATACCAGTGACAATCTGAGTTATGAATAGAATGATGCAAGACACGCTGAAAAATCACTTGGTAACTTGTGAGTAAACAGTCACTGGTAGCATTCCCAGGCAACTAGAATTATCAGAAAGTACACTAATTAGAGCACAAGATGAACCTAAAGAAAGGTTTGGAAAGAGCCCTATACAGAACAATTAATTTCACAGCTTCTTCAGCATTCCTATGCACGTTTCTTTCTGTTTTCCTTGGACATGAAGTGACAGAAACATTCAAAAGGAATTCCCACAATTTTGCAGATTGATTGTAAGGGAAAGAATGACATAGCCCTGGGTACAGAAAGTATCCTGGAATGTGTAAAATGTCCGCTTAAGACAAGTGGACAAGACTAATGGCCATGTCCACCGTCCAGAATTTCAGGTGTCCGCTTAAATGAGGCTTATTTAACACGGGTCTTACGTAAAATAAAATTGGTTCCGTGGAAAAATGCCAATATAGGGAGATGTCCGCTGAGTAAAGATGTCCGTTAGGACAGGTTCAACTGTAGAATGAAAATAAAGGTAACGGTACCAAAATTACAATGCATATACTTGGAAAATACAGAAATGTAATCATTCCATTTCCAGCCCTTCAGGCAAGCACAAATAGAAAATGCATATTTGGAGAAAGACTGGTAAATACACAAACAAAATAATGGGGCAAACATACATTACTGATTAAGCAGCAATTATCCAAAACATGCAAATCTAATTCTAAATCAAGAAAGAACATGTTCTGAGAAAGGCATCATGAGAAATATCAAAAGCTTGATCGTAGAACATTTAAGCAAAGGCTATCGATACCAGTGTCCCAATCAATAAACACTAATTTTCTTTACAAAATTGGCATTTGTAGGCTTACCTTTCTTTTTAAGGGCACAAAGACAGAGGTGCTAATAGTTAATATTGAATATATAATAAAATACACACTCATTATATAAATCCTCAACTTCGTGGTCATGTTGCTGTTGTCTATGAAGCTGTCTGTGAAACTATCAGTGCAATCTAAAAGCAGGCTTAAGTACTACACTTGAAACTAGCTTCAGATTGGTATCTAATGCTCTATAAGAGGTACCTGCTCCGACTTCACATTGTCACATTGCAGTATTTTCTAACAAGGGAATTTTAAAGGAATAGATGTAGAAAGTATGTATCCAGGTCCTTACCTGAATGGTCAGTGTAATGGCCTTCGGTTCAGAGGACCAAGGGCTCGATTTCAATTCCTGGTCAGGTTGAAGATTTTAACTGTGAACTGTACTATAGGGTTAATTCCTCTAGATCGGGGACCAAGTGTTTGTATTAATACACTTTTCTTGATCTACACACAACATGCCACACTACCAACCACCACAGAAACACACACTGATGAGTATATCCCTCCACAACAAATTGGGATCAGGAAAAGTATCCAGCCGTAAAACTGGGCCAAATCCACAGGCGCCAACAACAATTAATTGGAAAGAAGAAATGTGACAGTATGTGCAGTGATCCTGTATATTACGTTTTAATCTAGCGTTGTAGACAAACAGGTGGCACATTTCACTGCCAACAGGTTGGAGTCGTAGCGCAAATATTAGGCAATGTATGGTAGTACCTTTTATTAACATAATGTTTATCTCCATACCCAATCAAACCATTACATTTACAAGAAAGTATTTGTACATCAAGGATAATTAAATAGTAATACATGAAGACCAGAACTATTTTGACAAACATAACTTGAGACAAAAACTCTTCTGCGATTTCATAGTCGCCTCATATCATCTAACATTTATTTACACAAGCATTTGCTTGTAGAACTGCTGCACATCAAGTTAGCATTGAATCCACCAATTTTCCAAGGCATGAGACAGGAATTTTGGACCATTCTGTTTTAAAGCTTTGTAGGGTAACTTCTTACCTGTATGATATTTAACATACCTTCCAAATCCATCCCGTAAGTATTCAATTGCGTTTAAGTCTGGACTTTCACTAGGCCAATCAAGAACCCTGACTTTCTGCTTGGTGAGGCATTTTTTACGTACTTGGAAGTATCCTTAGGACCACTGTCATGCTGATATAACCATCCATGTGATGTTTTGTTGGGCAAATGGTACCATACAGAAATTGATCCAGGTTGCCTTCAATTCACACCAGTGGACCTACTCCAGAAAAGCAGCCCCAAGCCATTTCATGACCACCATGTTTTGCTGTGGGTTTTTGCTACCTTATATTATTATGTGTCTTGACCCACAAAATTTCATCAGAGCTGAATATGATGAATTTACTTTCATCACTCCGTAGTACTTTCCCCAATCCTTGTCTGTCTAGGTACTATATTTCTTAGCAAAGGCTAGTCAGACTGTCCTGTTCTTTACTGAAATGAAAGGCTACTTGCTTTGCCTTCAGCCCAGTAAACCTTGGGCTTTGAGGTACTATTTGATAGCAGCTAGGCCGAATTTAATCTTATAATTTTCTTCCGAATCATTTTTTATATCTACTACCATGGTACAGGGACTAGAGAAACATTTTCTGCGAACGAGTCTCTCAATCTTTGGGGACAAAATTCTAGGACGACCAGATGGAGTCTTACTTTAATAGTGTTTCTTGCTTGTTGTGGACTCTATTCCAAACATGTACAATTTGTCCAGAAAGGCTAAAGTTTCTGGAAACTTGTACTTCACTAATGCCTGTCTTCAAAGCAACAATCACCACTTATAAGGTCTACTAAATACACTTCTTTTACCTTCCCCATTGTAATACAGGTTGGTTGTAAGAACTGAAAATCATACTTACATTTAACAGAAAACCTCCCTTATTGGTAAAATTTCCTGTATAAAAATACTTACAGTTTACACATCAATAGGTCAATAGTTCTTCCACCTTATTGATTTCACAACCTAAACAATGGTGAACTGTCTGCTCAGACATAGATAGTAGAGTACAGACAGATTTTCCTATTTGCCTTGTATCATGGGTATGCATTACGTTATGTATGGACGAACATATGAATATCAAAATACCTACGGGCAGTACTGTACTAAGATGAAGAGAAGTGTATTAAGACAAATACAAACATCCAGTCCCCAAGCCAGAGGAATCCTTGGCCCAGTCAGGAATCGAACCCAGGGTCTTCTAAGCAGAAGGCCAGGGTGCTGACCATTCAGCCATGGAGCCACACTCTTCTCATGTAACTGTACCATACATATTTTTCAGGAGAAGTATGGGTTATGGCTATCTATTTCTAAATTTAGGAAGCTTTTATACCAGTCTCAAAGTGAGTAAAATACGTAACATGATTAAATGCTCAAAATGCAGAATTTGTAGCTATGTTTCTGTAGCTATGCCGAGTCCAAAAACTCATTGAAGGCCAAGTTTCATAGACAAAATATTGCAGAAGTATGTTTAATTTTGTCCTTTCTTCTGTCACATACTACACCCAGTACAGCTCCTTGTAAGTCTTCTTAGTGTTCGACTAGATGTAGTGTATGTAGCTTTCCGTTCAGTGCTCCTTGTCTCAACAGGAAACATCTCTTCTATGGACCACTAACTGTTACCTAATAGACATATATTGTCCAAGAGTTGTTTACAGCATAAATGCAGTCATTAACTGCATAATTCATAAAATAAACATACAATCTGAAGAGTACCGACATATGGACGTATTATTAGGATGCAATGGTAATTCAGAGAAAATTTGGCAAGCAAGACCTGTTTGTTACTTCCAATTGAAATCTATCATGTCCTGAAATTATTACTAGCATTATTCCTAATGAAAATGCAAACAACAGAGCTGATGTTTTTATTAGCAGGAATTTTTGCATTAAAATGTGGAGGATCTCCTACATTTGATCAATCAGTAGCAAATTTTTGGTGACGTAGAAATTTTATTATACATAACCAAGTTCTAGAAGTTCTATTTATTCATGAAGCAGCAAATGTCATAACCCTCAATTTAAACAAAATTTACATTTTGCCATTTTCAGACTTATGGGTTATGTTAAAACCTTCATTAAAAATACCATACCCCTTCAAGAAATATTTTCATGAAAAAAAAAAAAAAGAATATATATATAGTATCTACGATGATTTTAACCCAGTGACAAAATGTCATAACACAATTGAGCATTATGACATACTGCAATTTTATGGATGTTATGTAAACTTATTAGCATGAGAACTCTCTTCTATGGATAAGATAGTTTTTGCAAAAGTACTAAATTCTTCTTACGCTACACTGTACAACTTTTAAATTTTGACGTCTTTTATTGTGTATTTGTGATTGTATTATGTTCTTTAGAGCATTCACTTCGACAGTGTTCATTTTCTGTAGTATCTGCTTACTTTTTATTGAATATAACCTCAAAATGTATGTCAAATGGACTGTTTACAAAGTTGCCATGAAGATCAGTGATACTTCGCTTTTTTGTTGAAGAATCACTCTCCTTATGTATTTCTTATTTTTAGTCAGCTTAAATACCCGTTCTACAAGTGAATTTTAATAATGAATTTATTTTTTACAAACGTATATTTATTGCTATTTCATAAACAGTCTTCAAACACATGTTTATAATATGGCTCTTAACCTCTCTGACGAACCACCACCACAGGATAATTGCGGTGTACAATGCAAGCACTACAGAAAATATTACTGATCTGACAGGGATGTAAGCAACCACATTAGCAGAGCTCATCCTACAGTGCATAGAGGTATCTTGGTCAAGAAGCAAAATAAAATTAGCATTCTACAGAATTTCCCAGAGATTTGCCAACTTAATGATATCATAACAAACACCACCACTACTCTGTCATGGATGAATACAACAGTGAGCTAACTAAATACACTCAACTCTCGATTAACCGGGATAACGTAGGGTTAAGGCTTCCTGGATAAGTAAAATCATGGTTAACCCGCAAAAATTTTAAAATAGAACGGGCGTACTGAAAGTACAGTTAAAATTATAATAAATGATACTACTGTATTGTTTTTTATTAGCTTACCCAATACATTACAGTAAAAGTAGCACTTAGCACAATTAATAAAGGAAAAAATAAACAGCACTTTTCGTTGAAACTAATAAGTCAAAGAAAAATATTCAGACTACCTAACTGTACTGTTTCGTGAAAATAATCAGTCATGGTTTTCAGCTTTTATGCCAAGAAACACTTTTTCTTTATTATGCTTCTCAAGTTTCTCAAAACAAGTTTCTCGGTGATGAGAGCATTATCCTGGCCGTTGATGTATTCCAGCAATGACTCAACACTGTATTATGGCAAATCCTAATACTCATGCATTTTTAGTGTTTTTGATATCACGGTTGTCCAGCTCCATGGCTAAATAGTTAGCGTGCTGGCCTTTGGTTACAGGGGTCCCGGGTTTGATTCACGGCAGGGTCGGGAATTTTAACCATCATTGGTTAATTTCGCTGGCATGGGGGGCTGGGTGTATGTGTCGTCTTCATCGTCATTTCATCCTCATCACGACGTGCAGGTCGCCTGAGGGAGTCAAATCTAAAGACCTGCACCTGGCGAGCCGAACATGTCCTCGGACACTCCCGGCACTAAAAGCCATACACCAGTTCATTCCATATCGTGGTTAAGAAGCAATGCGGTTGATCCAATTACCGTAAATCGAGAGTTGAGTATAGAAATAAAAGTTTTCTGAAAACCTAACAAATGAAACTTCTCTTCTGGCCTTTTTTTTCGAGTAATCATAATATTTCTGGGTGGGATGTTTCAGCCTAGGCAGACTGAGAGGTACTGAAGCTAAGAAGTGTACAAAGTTGTCAACAGCAGAAGTACATGAATGAATTAACTCAATTTTACTATTCTAAGCAGCAGCAGAAAGCCAAATGTATATCAGTTGACTATATTTGTAAGTAGTACAGGAGATATTATAAGTAGAATTTTGTAAACAATATAAATTTATTAAGGATGAGCTGTGTGTTTAATAGAAAACATTGTTAGCGTAAATTGTATAATATTGTATTATAGGAAAAATTTTCTTCTCTTGTTAATTTAATATTTAGTGCTTGACAATAATGTATTTTAGTGTACCATTTGCCACCGAGGTAGACACCTCATTTGCAAATAAAGAGATTTTGATTTGATTTGATGTTTTTACATGTTTTTACAAGTAAACAACCACTTTTCACACTGAAAGAAAAGTATTGCAGTTGTACTATCCAAACATATTTTGTAACCTGAACCAACACAAAAGGGCACCGAGAGTGAACTCACCGAGACAAATTATTTAAGCCAGTCATTTCTAAAGTAGACATTGCTCTGGTGAAGAAAAAGTTCTTGAAAGATACTGCAAGTGGCTCCGATCACATAACCATCCTAGCTATTAAAAAAAAAAAGGGACAAGATGGCGACTACTTTGTGCGAGTCTGTGATATCCATGGTGGATAATGGTGTAAGATGCAGTGAAAAATGTGGCAAATGCAGAAGAGTAGTTAAAAATGGGATTCTGTGTCATAAGTGTGATGAATGGTACCATTTTCATTGCGCAAATATTGTAAATAGGACTGATATTGAAGAAAGTGTATGGCTGTGTCCCGAGTGTAAACAAACTGATAGTGAGGCAGAACAACAAGAAAGAGAGACTTACGAATCCATGCTTAAGATTTTATGAGTGCTACAAGAAGACTTATGTGCCATGAAACTTGAAAATGAAAGCTTAAGGATAGAATAAAGAAACTGGAAGATAAACAAGACATTGGAGAAGAAAGATCGCCGTGGACGGAAGTGACGCGTAGCCATTTTAGGCCTAATGTTAAACATATGGGAGAAACTACGCACAACTTAAAACGGGGAAAAAACTCTTTGCAGTGCCAAAATAGATTTCAGTCATTGCAACAAGTTCCAGAAGAAGACACATCAAGTTTTCCAAATAATTTTAAATCCAGTGGAGGTAACCTACAGAAGAAGAAAACCAACCGAAAGTCAAGATCGCCAAAAATTCATCTCTACGCAGAAAGTCAAGGGCGGGGTATGGCAGAAGGCATCAAGGATGAGCTGCATAATCCAGAAACTAAGGTTTTAGGACTAATAAAACCAGGTGCCAAATCTGAAGACTTCCTTTCAAGTTGTGATCCTGTGTTAGAGAAGGACAATTATGTGGTAATTGTGAGTGGTACAAATGACATTGCTGCAAAAGAAGGTAAGGAACTAATTACGACCCTCAGAGGTAAGATTTCCGAACTACCTGACTCAAAAGTAATTGTAGTTAATGTGCCACCCAGGTATGACCTTTTAGAGGACTCCTGTGTGAACAAAGCTGTACATGATGTAAATACTTTAGGTCTTGGCAGGCAAATGTTCACTAGGCATGGGTTACATCTGAATGGTAATGGAAAAGCAACTCTCTGTATACAAATTGTTACAATTATCAACAGAGATTTGCAAACTAATATGCACTTAAGAAAACCCATACAACTAAACTGGCATATTCAGGGAAACTTGCCAGAAAACCCAGATCCTTAAATCAAGATCTATGTACAAGGATCTGGGTTCCAGGGATGTTCTCAACTCATGAGTCAAATGTTACCCAATTGCAACAGTCAAGTTTTAGGGAGGAAGGGGGTCTGAGATTGCTCTTGGTAAACTGTCAGAATGTAGTAAATAAACAATTACAATTCGGTACATTGATGGAATCTTATGAGACTGATGTGGTGATAGGAGTGGAATCGTGGTTGAGAGAAGGGGTGGGTAATAGAGAAGTATTTCCAGAAGGGTATACAGTCTTTTTTTTTTTTTTTTTTTGGCTAGTTGCTTCATGTCGCACCGACACAGATAGGTCTTATGGCGACGATGGGAGAGGAAAGGGCTAGGAGTGGGAAGGAAGCGGCCGTGGCCTTAATTAAGGTACAGCCCCAGCATTTGCCTGGTGTGAAAATAGGAAACCACAGAAAAACCATTTTCAGGGCTGCCGACAGTGGGGTTCGAACCTACTATCTCCCGAATGGTATACAGTCTATTGTAGAGACAGAGGAAATAAAGGGGGGGGGGGCTGTTTATTCTGGTGAAGGAAACTTATTGTTCACATGAATGGTTTATCGATGAAAGGGATGAAATATTAGGGATAAAATTAGTCTGTGATAATATGAAGGAGGTGGAAATTATAGGATCATATAAGCCTGGAAGAGAGGAAAGAGGCATGAAAATATTTGAGAAAATAATAGATTATACTCATAAAAACAATAATAATGATATGGTAATAATTGGGAGAGATCTAAACTTGCCTGAAGTTGAATGGAATGAAGCTGCAAGTGAAGCCCATGAACAGAAACTGGCAAATAAGTTAACTTGGGAGGGAGGATTTACACCAAGAATCGACTCGTCTCAATAACTTGCTAGATGTATTCTTGGTTAAACCATGGGATATTGTTGATAAAACTGAGGTAATTGAAGGAATAGGTGACCATAAGGCTGTAATAATGGATGTAGGACTCGTACCAAAAATGCTTAATAAGAGGGTCACACAAGACAACAAAGTATGCAGAAAAACTAAGTTGATGAATTTGGGACTCTCCTTACATCACAATTCAGTTGTTGGATAAGTGAAGGGAGTAACGTGGATACACTTTGGGCTAAATTTAAGGGAATCATTTTGGAAGGAGAGAAGAGATTTGTACCTGTTAAGAAGGGTAAAATGACCTCAGACCCTGTTTATTATACAAGGGAAATAAGAAAATTAAAAAGAAAATGTAGAATAGTAAACAGGAAAATCAAAGAGGTTAGGGAGAATAGAGAAACTAGAAAACAGCTAATGAGGGAACTGAATAGAGTGAAAAAGGAAGCAAAAGAGAAATATATGAATGGCATACTTCAAGAGGGTAATGACCACAAAGGGAAATGGAAAAAGCTGTATTCATATATCAGGAATCAAAAAGGGTAAGGAATCCAAATTCCTACAATGGTGGGAGAAGGTGGTGAACACTATTTAACAGATACTGAGAAAGCAAACCTCTTTAGTAGGGAATTCAGAGATTCAGTAGATGATTGTCAGGAGTTGGAAACCGAAACAGAAGATACAGAGGGAGAGACACAGAGGGAAACAAGAAGCTTCTCATTCACAAATGAAGATATTTTCAGAGAAATCCAACTGCTTCAGCAAGGAAAAGCAGCAGGAAGTGATCAAATTACTGGGGAGGTATTAAAGACAATGGGGTGGTACATAGTGCCTTATTTAAAATTTCTCTTTGACTATGTCATAAATAATAGTGTAATACCAAAAGAATGGAACGAATCTATAATAATACCAATTTATAAAGGAAAGGTTGATAAAAGGAAACCAGAGAACTACAGACCAATCAGCCTGACCAGTATAGTTTGTAAAATACTGGAGAGTTTAATAGCAAAGTACATCAGAGGGATATGTGATAAGAATTGGTTCATGAGGCCAGTTAGATTGCATAGCCATAGATCTTTCCAAAGCCTTTGATAGAGTGGAACATGGATTATTATTAAAGAAAGTGGAGGGAATAGGATTGGACGTAAGGGTTATACGTTGGATAAGAATATTTCTACATTCAAGGGTTCAGAAAGTCAAGGTAGGAAATAATATATCACAGGAAGAGAAAGTTTGGAAGGGAATTGCACAGGGTAGTATAATTGGTCCGTTACTTTTCTCAATATACACAAATGATTTAGGGAACAATATAACATCAAAAATAAGATTGTATGCAGATGACATAATTGTTTATAGGGAAATAAATAACATTGAGAATTGTTCAGAATTACAAAGGGATGTTGAGAGTATCCAACAATGGGTTGAAGAAAATAATATGAAGGTTAAAGGAGGCAAATCAACTGTTACAACATTTACAAACAGGAGCTTTAAAACTGAATTTGAATATACTTTGGATGAGGTAGTTATCCCAAAAGATGGCAAGTGCAAATACTTAGGTGTGAGATTTGAAAGTAATTTGCACTGGAAGGGTCATGTTGATGACATTGTTGGGAAAGCATACAGATTGTTACATGTTATGAGGCTACTTAAAGGATGCAACAAAGAATTAAAAGAAGAAAGTTACTTAAGTATGGTTTGTCCATTATTGGAATATGCAAACAGTGTTTGGGATCCTCACCAAGAATACCTAATAAAAGGAATAGATAGTGTGCGGAGGAAAGCAGCAAGATTTGTAACAGGGGATTTCAGGAGAAAAAGTATTGTATCAGAAATGTTAGAGGAACTTGGGTGGGAAACTTTAAGTAAGAGAAGGGAGAAAACTAGACTTGTAGGATTATATAGAGCTTATACAGGAGAAGCAGCATGGGGAGAAATCCATGAGAGGCTTCAGTTGGAAAATAATTATATTGGCAGAACTGACCACAAGTATAAAATTAGAAGGAATTTTAGCAGAAGCGATTGGGGTAAATTTTCTTCATTCATTGGGAAGGGCGTGAAGGAGTGGAACAGTTTACCAGGGGTAGTGTTTGATCCTTTTCCAAAATCTGTACAGATATTCAAGAAGAGAATAAACAGCAACAGGGAAAATAAATGAAATGTTAGAGGGCATTCGACCAGTGCAGGATATTGTAAATAAAAAATGTGTGTGAAAAAATTAATTCCATCCCCTGGTCCATGGAGTTTGGACAGCCAAAGTAGGGGACTGCCTGTAGGGGTAAAGTACAGTGGGGACTTCGAGGGGGCTGGGACCGCTACGGTAGCTGTGAAGGCCCTTAAGGAACTCTGAAAAGTGGTGGCAGAAGGGGCTCTGGTTAAGACGCAGCAGGTTGTTATGCTACTTAGGTTCCAAAATGGGTGAGGAAAAAAAAAAAAAAGTAAATAAATGCAATGTAAATTTTAATCTTATACCAGTTGCATAGTATTATTTGAAGTATTCCACATACTGTATATGAGTTGACTATGATTGTAAGTATAGGATATATTATAAGTAGAATTTTGTAAACAATATAAATGTATTAAGGATGATCTGTCTGTTTAATAGCAAAAATTGTTAGCGTAAATTGTATATTATTGTATTCTAGAAAAATTTTCTTCTTCTCTTGTTAATTTACAATTTAGTGCTTGACAATAATGTATTTTAGTGTAGCATTTGCCACCGAGGTAGACACCTCATTTGCAAATAAAGAGATTTTGATTTGATTTGAAAAAGCATGAGATTCAGAAATAACTGCAATCATCGCTGTTAGAATGTTAACAAAAGGAGTAGTTCCACCAGCCTTCCAGTAAGCCTGTACAATTCAAGTTCATAAAGGAGGGGATGTAAACGACCGCAGTAACTGACGTTGGCTATTAGAAGAGTCACTGAGAAAATTCTTGATAAACAGCTTCGGAACTACGTTGTATTTCACAATAATTTGAGGGGTTTCACCAACGCACCTGGTAGTTACATAAATACTGGGTCATCCAAGTACCTTGGAACCAGAGCGACTAAGCCGACAGCTGCGCAGGAGGGAGGGGAGACTGCAGGGACTACTATTAGCTCTGGCTTCGTCTCGCAACGTAGTTTTTGTGTTTCAGTGAGTGCAATGCCTGTGTGCAGACTGAAGAGAGAATAAATGGAAAACAATAATTAGGTCTAATTATTTTATCCCACATGGAGTGATTATTTATTATTTATATGTCCGTACAGAATCCGCTCATGCTGTTAAGAGATTACTTCAAGAGAAATTCCCAGGTGTTAAAAGAGTTCCAGTTGTGGGACAGTTCATAAATTAGTCAATAAATTTTGTGAAACAGGAAATATTAAGAATAAGAAGCGATGTACAGTGCTAATAGAAGAAAATCTTGAAGACAATGGACAACGCCTGAAAAATTATCCTTAAAAATCTCTTGGCCATCTTTCTCAGCATAGGAATTTCTTACAGTTCCATACAAAAGGCCTACAAAGTTACTTAAGTTAAAACCCTGTAAATGTATTGCACTGCAAGAGCTTAAACCAGGCGATCCAGTGCATAGGATCAGATTTCGTGAAGGAATTTTGAATAAAGTGCATGATGGAGAAACTGATCCCAATCTCATTCTATTCTCAGTTAAAGTGTGGTTCAATTATGTGAGTTTGTAGATTTTCAAAATATGTCGATAATGAAGGCAGGCACTTCCAGTATCTCCTTTAGTCACATGGGTGAGCAATTTTAAAGTGCATTCGAATTTATCAGGCAGTCACTCTAGCTTGCTTTCGTATTGCCTGGCTGGAGGCCTCAACTGTGGTTCTGCGTTTATTGGATTACCCTGTACCTGAATTTTGGAAGCCATTTTACAGAGTGTTCAGCAAGAAAAAGATGACGAATATATTATACTCTATTTCTGGATATCCACAAAGCTTCTGATAATGTTGGGCATGCACACCTACAGAGAACGTTCAAGTCTGCTAGTGTGCCCAGAAAACTGGTGAGGCTGCTAATGGCTCTAAAGCCTGTAACATAACAAAGATACAGTCACCAGAACAGGGAACAAAACCTATGGAAATTTAAGTATAGTGTGCTACAAGGTTCGCTTTTTGTGTCCAGCATTATTTAATATTGCTACCAATCACACTGTGAAGGAACTATATGAAGATTCCTCGGCAGGAAATTATAATTATCCACTTTCAGATGAACAACCTAACCTCACTATAGGAGGTGAACACCGTAACCTCACTATGATGTGTTTCAAGTATGATATGGTGATATTGACAGATTCTGCCACCGAGCTACCAATGGACGTTTTAAGGAAATCGGTCTGGACATCAGCAGTTCAAAATCAACTTTTCTTTCTATCAAGAAAGGTCAGCTGATGAAATAAAATGTCACCGTAAATGATGGCTGTGAAATTAAATCACAGTGCAATGGAAGTGCCATTTGCTACTTAGGGATGAACTTTATTAATGAACTAAAACTCAATCTACAAGTTGTGCTCGATAAGACACAAAACAATATTGAGGCCCTTTTTATTTCACCACTGTTGCAACAAAATTAGATATTTTCAACCCTAAATAGTTCAGTACCACCCACTCTTTATTTACCCACTCCATGTTACTCTCCTAAACAAGATTTCTCATTTACCAAACTTTTCTGATGAACACTGATAAAATATTAAAGAGTGGAACTAAAGCAATATTACAGCTACCAGCGGAAATTCTGGATTACGACCATCACTGCAGCCTCATACAGCATGACTCCTCACCGTCTACGAAGGCCAATTCAGAACAAGGAATGTTGTCATCAGGCATTATCCTTCTTCATGACAATGCTCAACCGCACACTGCAGCTGCACCAAAGAGACTCCTGCAGCGTTTTCGACAGGAAGTGTTTGATCACAAACCATACAGCCCAGACTTTGCTCTCTCTGCTTTTCATCTCTTTGCCACATGATAGGGGGAAAGAGTTTTGGCACAAACAACGAGCTGCAGACCAGAGTAGAGAAGTGGCTGAAAGCACAGGTGGCTGCCTCCTATGACAAGGGTATTGGAAAGTTGGTACCAGGCTACAACATGTCTATGTTGGAGCGGCGACTATGTAGAGAAGTAGCTGGACAATGTAGCTAAATGTTGCAAATAAAAAATTGTTGATTTTCACTGTGGTTTTAATTTCATGGCTGATCGGACCTTGAACAGATTAGCCCTTGTACATTTGAACAGTGTGACTTTTAGCAATAAGATATGTAGACTTTTTTCAGTCACACTATAAATTTCTGGAGGACTTTTAATTTTAACAAATCATCATCATCATCATTTCATGTACTATAATTTTTAGCTTTCCAGTAACACCTCAAGATGTCTTTAGTCAAAAAGCTTTCACTCCTGAAGATGGTCAGGAAAAAAAAGAAGACTAGAACATGTATTGGTGACAAATAATGCTTTTCATTATTGTAATTATAGAGTGAAGTTTTCAACATTGTGTTGTATTGAAAGGTGGACACAATATACTAATTTTCTCATAAGTCAATATTTGAGACAAAAATCAGAAGTTAAAATTCTTGTATATAATCTTCTTTGAGAAATAAAATGTTCCGTCAACCAAATAAACCAGTAAACAAACATGTTGCTCTATCTTGATCAATACAGAATTGAAGAAAATATTGCTGTGGAATGTACACGTATTCACTCATCAGATTAATATACCTCATGGAGGCTCAGCAGGTACACAAGAGTGAGAATGACGTTAAATTGTTTAGCATTTTGCCTAACTATAGAGCAAGTCAATACGAATCATATCATGAAGTTTATCACATGTAAGGTGGAGAATATCAATGTGATGACCCTGATGGAGAAAGCTGAAGAGATCATTGATTTTATGGAGAAAGAGAATGTAGCAATGATGGGACTGAGTGAAGTAATGTGGAAGGGGAAAGGAAGAGAGAAAAATGATATGGATTATACTGGAACGTTAGACAACAGGCAAGAAATGGAGCAGGGAATTAAATTAATCCTTGGAATGTGGAAATGGTGTATTGCATAAACGATAACATAATCAAAGTTCAGATGAAAATAAAAAATGGAATGAAGGACTTTACACAAGTGTATCAGTACCTATCTATTCATTTATTTATTGAGAAAGACCAAACAGAGAAGAGGATATTGAAGAATTCCAGGAGAACTAGGGAATGAAGAAGTAATTGCGCCTTACAGATATGAGAAATGATTAAGGGGAAAAATGTGTTGATTTTTATGAAAGAAATGGTTTGATTATGGGCAATACATGGTTTGGAAAGAAAACTAGTTGAATGATATGCAGAGATGCCAACTTTCAAGAAAGGCAATTCGTAATGCAGCCGCTAAAGCACGGGGGAGGGGAGGGGGGGGGGGGGGGGGGGCGGTCGTAGATTTTTCTTTTTTAGAGATCTTACAACAGTTTGGAGTTCATATTAGCGCGGGATTCAGTCTTGTTCTTCCTCATCATGCGCATCTGAAAAATCGCAGCTACACACACTACAAAACACGTGTGAATTAGATTTTGAGGAACGCAGTAAACAGGGCCATTCCTTCGAGTATTCCTCCCTAAATTTTTGAACTATTTTTGGTTTATTACTAGTGTCACTAGTCACGGTAACGTAATCACACGTATTTTCCTGCAAAAGAAATTGCTTCGTTATTTCAAACCTTTCGCATTTCGTAACACACGATTACCATATATCTCAGAAGAGCAATATATGTAAATTTGGCAACTAAAATAGCAATAAATACTTCTTCAACAGTCACACATACAGTATTCACAATTAAACGGAGTTTGTCACCACTATGCCGCTAAAACAAAGACAAAAAAACTTGCATACTTGCATGGAAGTCTGATCATGTGAGGAACAAAAACAACCACTCCGCAAGATATGCCAGTTCACAGGTGCCTATATTTCCGGTACTGGAAGCACACACTGCGTTCGGTGCATGAAAACTCTAAATATTCTTAATCGAGGGACAGGAAAGGGGTATAAATGATCACTGAGAAATCCGGAAATAATATTCTGAGAATTCAAGCTGTAATGGCATTCCTTGTGTATCTTTTTGAACACTTCATGCACTTAGATTTAAAAATCAACAACAAATCGTAATTTGTGGTGTGTGATTCGTAAAGGCGTAATTACGATGGGTAATTCGTAATTATTACGATTGAATCGTAATAGTTGGCATCTCTGGATATGGTTCAGGTGAGAGAAGGGAAACCACTGCAATTAATGTTTTTGGTCTAAGAAAGAAAATCATAGACAGCTGTAAGAACAACAGCTCTTCCAGGAGAAGCTTTTGATGGAGATCATCAAGTAGTGGTAGCAAGGATGAAAGTGGGAAAAAATAGAAAGAATACAGGAGACAAAGAGAAGAAAATAGAAGTATGGAAATTAAAAGTTTAAAAAAGTACAGGAACCTTTACAGCAGACCCTGAAACATGACACTCCAGACATGGAATGGAATTGGGAAGTGTGGAAGAGGAATGATCTAAGTTTTAAAGGGCGTTCGTAAGTTGTGTAGAGAAAATCTGTGGCAAAACATTTGTAAGAGTGAAAGAAAATGAGACACACTGATGGAATGAGAAAGTGAAGGAAGCAGTGGGAGAAAAGAAGAAAGCAAAAGGAAATAACAGGATAGGAAAAAGAAATGTAAAGAAAAAAAAAGTGGCAGTTGAAGAAAAGTTGGAATGGACTCGCATGAGAGATAGCAGAGGTGTTAATGAGAGTAAAAAGATGCTGTATGAACCTGAAAGAAGTAAGAGGAAAGGAGCAGTATACACCAAGTTGGTGAAAGAGGGTGGAAAGTTATTAACACAACCAGAAGAGATATGGAAAAGATGAAAGAGTATCTTGACAAAATATTAAATGTGGAAAATTGTGCAAAAATGGTGCTAAGAGATGAAATATGGATGGAGATGATAAAGACAGCAGGATCTCTTGGTCTACAATGACTATTTGATTGGTAAAATATATATGCATGTAGAAATGTGCCAGATAAATGGGGAAAGGGAATGATAATATCTCTTTTTGAGGAGGACAAGACAATTTGTAATAACTATCAAGGAATCACACTCATTTCACAAGTTATAACAAATAAGGGAAAGGATAATAGAAAAGAGACAGAGAGGAAAGATGGAAGAACAGTTAGCAGAGGAGCAAAATAGCTTCAAAAATGACAGATCAATGGTGGACCCAATCTTTGGTATGAGACAGTTGATAGAAAGTTATTGGGAATATGGAAAAGATCTTGTGATGGCATTTCTAGACACAGTAGGCAATATGACAGCTTACCTTGGGAAAATATATGGGAAACTATGAAAAGAAAGGCTGTTGGTAAACCAATAGTAGAAACTCTACATGCAATGTATGGCAAATGTTTCAGATCCAAGGTGGGTGTACGGAACGGTTTAGGAATGTTACTGGGCTAAGAAAGGGAAACGTGCTGTCACCACTATTATTTATAATAGTGAAAATGAAAATTTTATTATTATTATTATTATTATTATTATTATTATTATTATTTATAATGGTAATGGATGAAATTGTGAAGGAGTTGAAGGAAACATTTGGTGAAAGAGAGATGAAGGTAATTCTATTTGCTGATGATGTGGTGTGGGAACAGACGCTACGGAAGTACACAAACAACTGGCCATATTGAATGAGAAAATTGTGAAACAAGCTACGGCACTTAGTGTTGAGAAGGCATGATGATGATGACAACAAGAGGTGACAGGGTAGGGAAAGGAATCATAGATATTGGAGATCAGAACCTTGAAATTGTGGAAAGCTTCAAATACATAGGAAGCAAACTAATGAAAAATTCAAGGCTGGATATTCAAGCAAAAGGGTGCAACAGGCAAACGCATTCTATCAGAATGTACAAAATCTAGTTTGGAAGAGGGTACCAAGGAACTGTAAGGAAGTAGTGCACAAAATGTACGTTATACACCTACTGACATATGCAGCAGAGATCTGGGCAGTGACAAGAAGAGAAGAGAGTAACATTCAAACCAGTGAAAATTCTTAAGTAGTGTGATAGGAAAGACAAGGAAAAATAGAGTGTGGAAAGGAGATGTCATGAAGGAAACTGGAGTAGAAAAGTTATAACAGAAATTGAGAAGAATAGACTAAGATGGTTTGGACGTGTAAAAAGAATGAAGGAGGGAAGCATACCGAAACAGATGATGGAGGCTGTTTGAGGTAGGGAGAGCAAGAGAAAGACCCAGAGCAAGATGGATAGACTTGATCAAGGTAAAAGAAGAAGGAATCTGAAATGGAACAGAAGAAGAAGAAGAAGAAGAAGAAGAAGAAGAAGATAATAAGAAGAAAAGAACTGCGGATGGAGAGACGAAGTTGGGGAAGTACCACAGATGCCCCAAACTAGCTGGATCCAGATAAGGGAAAATGATGATGATGCATCAGAAATTAAAACTAGGGAGATGATGAACAACGCCCAGCTCAGTGCATAGATTTATACAAAGGCTAAAATATGACAGTTTGGGAGAAATATTCTTCAGCATAAAATGCCCAAACAGGAGTAGAAAATATTGTTACAATCCATCTACTAAGAGTGAAAATTACAGTTCAAATGCCCAAGACTCCCTTGATGTCAAGTCACAACATGTGACTGATGATAATATACCTGACATCACTGCTTCTTGCACAAACTATATTAAGTCCAGCAGCAAAAAGTACAAGTGTGAAAGTGATGCATATCTCATAAGACTGAATTTAACTCATATTTGGACTGCCTTATTTCACTTGTGTAATAAACTCAAACAATTTAAATACTAAATATGGAATTATTAAATAATAACAAATAAGAAAATGTGGAACAATGACGGGAGTGGAAGTGAACTGTTCCTTGCAACTATGGGAATTAACATACACTGGCAGAAAAAATTATCCTAACACCGAAATAAGGAGTGTAGAATACAGACATTTTGGCAATATATTTGTCCAGGTAATATATTTAATTAATTAAATATACAAGACTACAGATTAATATCCGCACAAGAAAAACCACCACAAATATGCCATTCTGGTCCAATAATAACCGGTGTAATCGCCTGACTGTTGAATGCAGGCATGCAAACGTGCATGCATTGTGTCGTACAAGTGCCGGATGTTAGCTTGTGGTATGGAGTTCCATGCCTGTTGCACTTGGTCTGGCAATAAAGGGACGGATAATACCAGTTGTGGATGACACTGGAGTTATCGTCTAATGAGTCCCATACATGCTCGATTGGGGACAGACCAGAGGATCGAGCAAGCCAAGGCAACACGTCTATACTCTGTAGAGCACGTTGGATTACAACAGCAGCATGGGGGCATGCATTATCCTGTTGGAAAACACCCCCAGGAATGGTGTTCATGAATGGCAGGCAGCCTAACAGGTTGAATCACCAGATGAACGTACACATCCACAGTCAGAGTGCATGGGATAACCACGAAAGTCCTCCTGCTGTCATAGGAAATTGCTACCCAGGCCAGAATTCCTAGTGTAGGTCCAGTGTGTTGACGTAGCAGACAGGTGGAATGCAGGCACTCACCTGGCCTCCTCCTAACCAACACACAGCATTCACTGGCACAGAGGCAGAACCGGCTGTCATCGGAAAACACAACGGATCTCCTCTCCAGTCTCCAGTGAGCTCTCGCATGACACCACTGAAGTCGCAGATGGTGGTGGCTTGGGGTAAGTGGAATGAACACCGCAGGGCATCTGACTCAGAGGTGTCCTTGAAGTAACCGATTTCGAACAGTTCGTTGCGTCACTGTGGTGCCAACTGCTGCTTGAATAGCTGCTGCAGACGCAGTCCACTGCACCACAGCCATACGCCGAATACGGTGCCCCCCTCCCCCCTCTCGGTGGTGCCATGCCAACGTCCGGAGCCCGGTCTTCTTGCGAGCATGCCTTCTCGTGACCACTGCTGCCAGCACGCATGCACAGTGGAGACATCCCTGCCAAGTCATTCTGCAATATCGCGGAAAGAAAATCCACCTTCATGTAGCCCTATTATACGGCCTCGTTCAACCGCAGTGAGCTGTTGATACTGGCCTCTTCGTCGTCGTAAAGGCATTCTTGACCCATTCACAGTCACTCCGTCCATTCTCACAGGTAACTAACGCTCTCGCACAGTACAGCCCGTATTTGAAGCAAACCTAATGTCATAAGGCCGCTACTAGTGCTGCCGACAATGCAGTTCGAACCCACTATCTCCTGAATACTGGATATTGACCACTCTTAAGCGATTGCAGCTATCGAACATGGTAATTTATAAACTACCTAAATGAGAAAACACATCATAATAGTATTACACTTGCAAAGGAAACACCTTGATTAAAAAAGAATGATATGTTTCATTCTTTTCTTTCGTGTTTTCTTAAACACCTTGCAGTAAACGCTACAGTAGAGACAAAGGTGCCGGGCTGAGTAGCTCAGACGGTTGAGGCACTGGCCTTCTGACCCCAACTTGGCAGGTTCGATGCTGGCTCATTCTGGTGGTATTTGAAGGTGCTCAAATACGTCAGCCTCGTGTCGGTAGATTTACTGGCACATAAAAGAACTCCTGCGGGACTAAATTCTGTCACCTCAGCATCTCCGAAAACCGTAAAAGTAGTTAGTGGGACGTAAAGCAAATAACATTAGAGACAAAGGAGGACATCATTAAGATAAGTCCCAGATACCAAGTTCCTAAGTATTTAAACAGATATAAACATAAACATTTATTTCTAAATATCTGAGTGTGATATGATAGAATCTGATGTTCTTTCAAGAACGAAACATGCCATTATGTTTTAATTGTTTCTTTTGCAGGTGTAATACTGTTGCCATACATTTTCTCTTTCAGGTAGTTCAGGAATGTATTTACTCAAAGTCAGTTTCGGCTGACTGAAGAGCCTAACAGTTATCAGTTAGTTGATTGTTGATGGAAATTTAGAACCACTTTTTGCAATTGTCCATTCACATAATACATCAGAAATAAGTAAGAAAAAAAATGTTATTAAGATTTGAAAACATGCAGATGTTTGTTGGTTCTAGAATTGTAACAGGGGAATAAATGTTGGGTGTGCAGTCAGAGGGACCTTACTGTGCATCTAATGCCGTAAAATTATTAGTGGTTCCTCTAAGTGCTAGTAGTTGAGGGTTTTTCTTTTGTTTTTTTCTTTTGTTTTTTTCTTTTTTAGACAATTTACTTAAGAGTGTCCCCTTTGCAAGGGACTTACTCAAGACCACAAATTACCACTTTGCACCAGAGCAGTGGCCTCATCAAGTGTGACCTACTCAACTTCTCTTGGTTTGTAAAGGAAGGACTGGAAAAAATCTAAAATGATGTACTGCCAATGCAACATGCTGGTCTGTATGGAACATGGTCATTTAAACTGTGAGAGCCCATTCCTGAGTAGTAATTTATCCCCCTACCAAATTAAAAAAAACGTAAAGAAAGTTCCATTCTATGTTATGAGTTATTTTTGTCCAATTAGAATGGATTCTTTAAATTAAAATTTGAGAAAATTCCTCATTTTATAATGGCCATTTTATATGTAAATTTTCATGCTATTTAGATTAGAATTTTCTATAATTAACATATAAAATGCCATAATCTGCTTCATTCATTACCAATCTTGTGACAAGTAAGCTTAAAAAACAGTTCTGATGATATTATTTGGACATCCAATTCATTTTTCACTCCCCTGCAAACAAATCCAACTTTTTTCACAATTTATACTAATTTTACCTTATAAATATGGCCATAAAAACATTTAGCATAGAGAAGAGTTATTTTTACATAAAGTTTAACTCAACCAATTAACGTAAATTAACACCCCAAGTGTGTGTCTGCATTCTGAAATTCCTTGGAGGTTAAATTTCTGTCATTTCCATTAATTTAAAACCTCTTTACACTTAATAATCTTGTCAGTTACTGTTTCCATTTACAGGAACACTCTAGTAAGCAATAAATCACAAAAGCAAGGTTTGTACTGCTGGATTTCACATGAATACTCTATTCACATAAAAGTTAAGCAAACAAAAAATGGCTTTTATACTTACATGTGTTGCTATTTTTTGTACCCAGGTCAGTATCTAAAACACTTTAGGCTGCATCTTTAAGCTGGCTCTGAAATAAGAGAAAACAAGTATTTTGACTCTCCTCTTGTTAGATCAAGGCTACAAATTTTGTTTTTAATGGAAAATTAATTCAAACTTAATCAAAAAGAGTTGACTAAACAACAAATTAGATTTTATGGTATTGTCGATAATTCATTTTAGGCACAAATTCCAAATTTCTCTGCACATAAATCCTATCTAATAACCTGTGCTACAGTTGTATCTGTTATTGATGTGGAAGAATAACTAATGGAAACTTAAGACTGAAATAGTTATCCAGACAGAGAAAAGCACCATTCTTTACCTTGAGCGAGTGAGGAAAAGTTAAGAGAAACAAACTCAATTCTAAAAGATAGTCACTGAAAAACCCTATGAGCTGGTATTAACCCTTTACAGGTCAGTGACTAAATATTTAGCCACCTGAATTTTCCCTGATTGATTGAATTTTATTTTTTATTGGAACAACATTATTAGTAGCAGAGGTAACTGTTGGTTGGAAGTCATTTGATTTGATATTGCTTTTTCATAAAACCCTTTCAAACGAACTTCAGAACCTGGTGGCTTAATATTAAGCCACTGTTCATTTGTACTGACAACAGGCTGGTGGCAAAATGTTCGCACTATTAGCTATTAGCTCCACATGCATTACTGACAATGGTTAAAAATTATTATACTTACATGAAAATAAATATGAATATTGGGATATAATACGGCAATCACTCCAGAAACACTTGATAAATAGCAACAAACTGAGAATATACACTACATGTGATACTGCTAGGTACGCAAGAACTCTGTGTATAAATATTTGGCCACTTTCATCCCAGATGGCAGCACAGTGCAGGAAACGACACACACAACAGAAAGCAGCCAAATATTAAGCCACTGAACGTCTGCAGACACCACCAAATTCAATAAGGCTCAATATCAATGGCTTCTGTCAAGCATATTCAACTTTATTGAAGTTCATGTACGCAGACTAAACATAAATTAATGTGAGATATGAAGGGTTAAACCACTCAATTCTGACTTCGCAATGTTCTAACAGTATATGTTTTACTTAGCAGGCACAAACTATGGACGTAAGTGAAAAATTATTAGACAAAGGTCTAATGAAGCATTTGTACTTTGGAATCATCAGGCATGACAACTTTGTTTTTCAATGCTCAATATGTATCACTTAAGTACGGTATCAAACTATCATGCTCATCTTCTATCCTACTTTTCTGGTAATGCTAAATTTTTCAGCATGTCAAACTCCTTTCATCAACTTCAGCAGCATGATCAAAACACTTCAACCTTATCATTCATACGGTTTCATTTATGATAATGGGTACTAAAATACAAATCAAATTTTATTTTATGCATGAACATTTGTCATTCTTGAATTCATAGCCATGTAAAATCGCTCAAAAAGAATGAGTGCATCATATTGTATAAGTTCCCTGCAGGTGCACTTTTCACAGAAACAGCTGAACCCATATAAATATTGTCATTGTGCCTACAAAAACCACTAAGTGATAATGTTGTGGGAGAAACAATGACGCACAGCACATATACCATCAAGAACAAGAATTCTTTGAAATTACTCGAACAATATTGGGCCTTTGATGACAGGACCTTACCGGCCAAAGTTCTGAACTCACATATCACATAGAGGTATTCCGTAGGAACAACGATGATATATTTGTTGTGGGTATCCATGCGGTTTGTATCTACATGGGAGGTGAATTATATTTTGATAATAATTAAAATTAAGTCTGATCAATTATTCACACACTGAGTGCCAGTGGTCCGTCCGAACTGCCGACAGAATTTCCCGTCAGGCCAAAGCAGTCTGCAGAGACCACTGAGTAAACACTGAACTTATTGTTTCCTGAAGACCAGAGGACTGCTGCTAAATGGAAATTAATTAAAAGCTATCTGGGGTGGGAATAAGAATATTGCAAAGTACAAAATAATACTAGCCAGCCCCATGGTGTAGGGGTAGCGAGCCTGCCTCTTACCCGGACGCCCTGGGTTCGATTACCGGCCAGGTTAGGGATTTTTACCTGGACCTAAGGGCTGGTTCGAGGTCCCCTCAGCCTACGTGATTAGAATTAAGGAGCTATCTGACGGTGAGATAGCGCCCCGGTATAGAAAGCCAAGAATAACAGCTGAGAGAATTTGCCGTGCTGACCCCATGACACCTCGTATTCTGCAGGCCTTTGGGCTGAGCAGCGGTCGCTTGGTAGGCCAAGGCCCTTCAAGGGCTTTAGTGCCATGGGGTTAGGTTAGGTTAGGTTCAAAAAATACCATCTTATTCTTTTACATCATCATAATAACTTTCAACATTTTATTACATTTTTTGTTGGTCAAATACGGTATTACATATACACCATAAAACACAAAATTAAATAAATACTATAAGAAACGAAGAAAAGGAAAACTTTTACACTTACAATAATTTTCTAGCATTTCAAGCAGAACTACGTACAGAAGACATGAAAATTTTATTTCATAGAACTGAATGAGGTTTGGAGATGAAACGATAAAGTTAATATAATAAAGTACACTTTGTAGAAAAAAGAAAACTAAATCATACATATAATATAGTTACAACAGCAGCAACTAGAGCCATGAAAGACATTCATAGACCTGAAACATTACCATATTTACGTGTGTATAGGCCACTCACATGTATAAGCCGCATCTGTATTTTGGGATATTTATGGGGAGATTTTTTTTTTTTTTTTTATGAATTCTGTTGTAGACTCAAAGTATGTAACTTTGTTTCACAAAATGTGGCAATGTTGTACATTCCTTAGAGTCCAATGCTCACCTAACGGTACCAAGAACAACCTTAGCTGAAGGGCTGAGGGTGGTGAAAGTATGGTACCTAGTAGTACTCATTGTTTACACGTCAGTTCACCGCTGTAAATTGAGAAACGTAGGTCATGCCACAGCAAGCTACAATTCGAAATTTAAATTACAAGTGGTGTGTTACGCGAAATAAAATAGAAAATAATAGAGAAGTGGGAAGGAAGTTTGATGTTGATGAAAAGAATGTGTGGCATTGGATTTTAATTAAAGATACACTTTAAAAAAGTTACATACTTGGCAGGCATTTCGCAGGAAAAAAGTGCAATATCCACAACTGGAAAAATGATCATATGGAGTACGTACGTAAAACACGAGCAGACAGATTTTCTATTTCAGTTGAAATGTTACAATTTGAAGGATGAAAAATTGCTGAAAGGATGGAAACTCTTGAGTCAATTTAAAGGAAGATACCGTTGGGCAAGGCATTTTATGACATGACGAGTTGGCGATTCGCAGAAGAACATCATTGGCTCAGCGGCTACCTGAAACGTTGCAAGTGATAAAAAATCATTGTTTCTGTATTGAAGATACTGAATGTAGGATGCTAAATGGTTTATTTTGTCACCTATTCAATACATATAAATTTTACATTTAGGAATTTATTATTAATTCCATTTGAGACATGTTTCGCCCATCATTGAGGGCACCATCAGTCAAATCACATCCTCAAGCAAAAATCAGGTACCTGATTAGTATTTAACATGCACATATTAATACACATTACAATGGGAAAATTAAGTACGAGAAACACTTGTACAATGGTGATGGTTAAACAATATAAGTTTATAGAATAAGAAGTCGGCACCAATGCTTAAAATTACTGAGTAATTATAGCAGAGTTCAGCAGTGGTGCTCTGAAGAATAATTGACGCACTCAAAAGAAATTATAAAGTTTATATAATTATTTACAGTATAACAGTCATGGGGGAAAGGGTATAGTGTTCGGCGTCAATGTTTGTAACAAAAATTACTGTCAATGGTTGGTAACTATACAGTAAATTTACATTATCCAATTGAACAGTTGAGAATTTACAGTTTATATACATATTTACAAGAGAGCAGCTTGGTGAGCAAAGATATAAAAAAAAGTCTAGTACCAAGTGCGTCCCGTTGTTTTAATCGTTGGAAGATGATTGTAGCATTGACATATCAGAAATATGCAGAGTGGTTTAATCTTAGTTTATAATCACAGGGGGCAGGGAAAATATTCCATAGCCAAATGAGGTTCTATAGGCATCAAACAGAAAGTTGTCTGGTTGAAGCACCGGGTTCGGTACGGTGAACTGGTCAGCATGGACGGAGACTCAATGGGTGTCATTGAGTATACGGTGCATTTGAATGGCAACAATGATGGCAGTTATTTGTAGGTAATTGTATTATTGGGAATATGTTGCGGGTTGAATCCTTTGCTTTTTCGTAGTTAACTTCTTGTAGCTTGGAATGATGTGTGAAAACATTGGTGTGAGATGCCAGTGAGATTTAAATTGATATTATTTCGTGAATGAAAGTATGAAGGACCTCGGGACGAAGTTACTGTTTTTTGTTGCTGGTCTGGTGAAATAGAATGGAGTTGCTTATGCTATGAACTGCAGTGGAGAGATTAGTATGTATACGGTAACTACAGGGTCAGAGCGTTGTAGCTGGGATGAGGCATCTTCTCATTTCTGTCTGCGAAGAGGAGCCGTAGTGGCACGCCATATTCGTGCCGATGTGCGCTGGAATTCTAGCGTGTTGTTGAAAGTTGGATTGTATGAAGTGGAAGTTATCTGATGTGTCGCTGAGAGGCAATTTGTTGATGGATGTTGGTTGACTATGAAGGAGGCTCAGTCGGTGACAATCGTTGCTCAAGGCGACGAAAAACATTTGGATGGCGCCTTTGAGGGTACCGTGCTGCATACTCACGAGCAGCAGCAGAAGCTTGGTTATCAGATGCACCCAACACTAAAAGCATATCGACATATTCGCCGTTTATGTACTCCATTAGGAAGCTGCCCTACATGCACTTGACACGACCAGTTACGGTTCTGCACTGTGTGGTTAGTCGACTCATGCATTCAGTTCAATGGATCATATTGTCATATGTTCGACTATTGTCATGTGACAACAGGATGTCATGCTTACAAACGCAGTTACACGATGGGAACTAGGGACCCGACGTCACACACACAAAAGAAAAAAAAAAGCTGACGTAGTTTCGAGCCGTAGCTCCATGGTGCATGTGAGTTTGATAACCCAGCCGTCTACCCAGTGAGCTGCGACGGCGAGTATGGTAGAGCGGGATGATGAAAGTTTCTCTATTACATTCTGATGCACTGCAGGATGTGACAGTGTTGCCAGCTTCTCGTTTTCGACTTGTTTTCCAACAGTACCAGATCCAATTTGGCTATAGAAACCTTTGTCTTGTAATGGGATGAAGAATCGCATGCCGACCTCCAAGTGTTGCATTTTGTGTTCACCCCGTATATGTGATGACAGCAGTTCTGGGTCGTCCATAACCGCCCACAATATTTGCAAAAATATGTAATTTGGACAAGTTCCACATATAGTGCCTATTTATTTCAGACATATTTTCAAAATAAGCAAGAAATATTTTTGTTGGAAATGTAGGCAGTCTGAAAATGTTCATGTATAATTTCCAGGAAAAGCTGAATTTTGAGAAGCTTCTTAGGTCCTGTATATGTATCCCATGTAGAACTGTCAACAACACTATGTACATACGGCAAGATGAGTTTTAACGTGTCCATTGCCATTTTTTGAGAAAATGTACGGGCTTCTAAAAATTCATCCCTGATGAAATAGCTCTTCATGGTGGGTTTCTACATTATCCCCATCAACATTACAAGCCCCAAAAACACATAAATTTCCTCCCGTCACTGGCTCCCGCTTCCTGTGACCTTGGTTTCACGGACGAGCTGAGTATACATTCTGCCGCATACCCATTTGTCTCTCGAACAATTATGTCAATCACTTTGTGGCCAAAAAACAGAAGAAAAGCATTTAAAACAGACTCAAAATGCTTTTTGGCACCCGCCACACCCATGAAGGTGATCTTTTGTGTGCTTGTGATGAAATCTACCTCTCGCCACAATCAACGAACAGCTGACGAAGTTACTACAGCTGAAGCTGTTCCTTCATCTGCGCTGTCTGCCACTTCTACAGTAACCTCTTGCTTTGCATAGTCACTGTTGTATCACTACTGAAAATATTGCTTCCCGATACATCACTTCTATTACTGTCACCTATCAAAGGAATGATCTCTGCGCCTGTAAGATAATGAGACTGCCCAGCCATTCTTCTGCAAATGAGTCCCTTTAAACCTGCGAAGTACTTGCTTTCGGTACTTCCCCTTTGTAAGTGGTAAGAATTTTCAAGTTAGATATACTGTAGTTCAAAAAACATACTTGAGATGGCAGGAAAGGATGTGATACCTTCTAAAGCAACTTTTTTTTGAAGCTCAACAGCATGCATTTCATGTTCTATATGTGATCAATATGGGTACAAAGCAACATACACCAAACAATTTCGTATTAGTTCTAATTATGAAACAGAGATGGCAGGAAAGTGCAAAACTTCTCAATTCATAAAGTGAAAAAAACCCCACAAAAGAGCACTGATGCACGTGTAATACACGTTCTAACTTCCACCTTCAAAGGCCGTTCATGGTATGCCGGACCGGCTGAAAGAGTATAGTCTACCGTACAATTTTGGACTAGAGGGTTATGAAACATTGTTTTCTGGTCACACTCTTCGACCATGAATTAGGAGGAGGTTAAATTCGGCCATGTGCGAGAGAATGACTTTGACCGCCATCCTGAATGTGATAACACTTTGATTGACTTGACTCGAAGGTTTGAGTTTCAACAAATATGCTTGTCACCACTGAACGATGCAGATGCCTGTCCACATCCTGGATTTCAATTTTACCTTCATTAGTAAGTGATTTCATGACATTTTTAGTATCCATTACTGTGCTACCACGAGACAAATATGCACCAAGCTAGTTAACTTCACACCATTATGTTCCTAATCAGTAGATAGGCTATCATGCAACAAATATTCACTACCCTTCACTGTATCACTCAACACAATTCATTTCTGACTTCTGAATGGAGTGCAAAATACAAGCACAAACAGGCTTCCTGGGTTATTCAGCAAAAGCACTGAAAACCGGAGAGCAACTGAACTTTCCTGAGGCTAATGGCTTGCTCCCCGAAGGTGTTGTTTATCCTGTAAAGTTTAGGAATTCAAGGCGTTTTGCAGTTTCAAAGAACATTTTCAGAGCTAGGAAAAATGTGATCATACTAAGCAGTAATAGCAATAATTTGTGACAAGATAACCAAGGTATTTTTATATAGATTTAATATGATTTGAATCGGGACATTGAATTTACAATGTGCTAAACAAGAAAACGTCTTAATGAGGAATGCACTAATAAGGATTCACTGTACTGGATATGTTGCCAAGAGTTTGTATTGTGATAGCATCTTTGTGTTCAGTTTGGCGTATACATCATCAGACAGCACTGGAGTAATTTATCACACAGAAAGTCACCATTCATTGGATCAATACTTACACATACTTGCAAATAGTATGGTTCTCAGCAAAGAAGTGTGCACAAATCTAGGGTTTACTGTGCAGTATCACATGACCAGAACATGTGATGTCATATGTGGCATACTATCACATATGATTTCCAGTTCTCCGTGGTACCACTAACAGCTCAATTGTATGTGCAGGAAATTTTGCACGCACATGTACACTTGAGATCAGAAGAATTCCAGGTGGAAAGGAAAACCGGTAACATTAGGACATATATTTTGGCCAACCCTGAGGATGTATGAGAAGTAAGCGAGGCAACGTTGCATGTGTTCGTCTTCCTTAGTTTGGCATAACGAATTAAAATAATAATAATAATAATAATAATAATAATAATAATAATAATAATAATAATAATAATAATAATAATAATAATAATAATAAGAAGAAGAAGAACTGTGTTATTGGCTTTATGTCCCACTAACTACTTTTATGGTTTTCAGAGAAGCCGAAGTGCCAGTATTTAGTCCCGGATGAGTTCTTTTACGTGCCAGTAAATCTACCAGCATGAGGCTGACGTATTTGAACACCTTGTGACGTTACGCACTCAGAGGTCACTCCCAATTCCATTTTCTCGGGAACTGATTAAGATGTTTCTATGGTTAAACATGAGGGCTATAATGGCTTCTCCTAATCACAGAAAACAATTAACTGTGAATAAATATGCACGATGTAATCCTGTCCTAATACATATGGCATTTAAGTATTTGATCGGCGCTGACAATAACTCCATAGGAAGGTTTTTCAAACACCCTTGTGTCTTTGATGATCACAATTATAATGCCAGGTTATACTTTGGTTGTAGAGAATAATAATAATAATAATAATAATAATAATAATAATAATAATAATTGTACCGGGCGGTACACCTCCACGCCGCTAATTCAACTTTGCGCCTGTTGAAACTCCCCTACTGGAGGAAGTCTGAACTTTATCTAATGTGTTAATTTTCAAGTTTCTCAGAAGATGTCACTACTTGGAAATTTTGAAGTTTCTGAACTGGGTCGTTTTCGATGTATTTTTGTTTTACCTGTACTTTGGAGAAATTTTTATTTCAAAAGTTTGTTCCTTGTTAAATTTCTTTCTGTTATTGTTTAAGTTGGCTGTATAACACTTTCTTTCCCCTTGTTTTGAATCTAGCCAATCCCGTATTTCTTTAATTAATTTGTGACCAATCAGGTGTATCTTCTCCAAAAGGGATATGTGGCTTAACCCTAGCCAATAAAATTCTTGTGGGAGGGTGTTTTCATTCCTGAAACGCCTCGAACTTTCCGCGAGAGTATATAAACTGCTGATTTTAGGGTCTCTGCGCCACTTCAGTAACATCTTTCAGTGTGTAAAGTACGTAGCAGGGGGCGGGAAGCGCCTCTTTCTTCGGGCAGCAGTTCATCCACAAGGTAATGGCCTTTTAATAACTTCTTTTCTTGCTAGCTCAGCAGTTTAACTCTCGGGGCAGGTCCGAAGCCTTTTCCATGTAACTTCCCTTTAAAAATGTAAAGACACTCGGTGTCAATTCTTTCTGTTTTAACTACATATTGGGATAGAGAGTGCTTAACCCTCTCGAGCTCCCACTCATATTGCATTGAGGTGAACTTATTTTTCACAACCGTTTCTTCCTTAACGTAATGTAAATTGTTTCCTTTTAAAAGTCACCTCTTTAGTATGGGATTAGCCCTTGCAGTAACGGCCTAGTGCCAAGTAGGTTTTAAACAAATGTATTAGGAGTGCAGATCGCCTCCTCTCAAATTGGTATTTTAGAGGCCATGTAATTAACCTTTTCTCTCTTAATAGGCCTCAGTAGGTTGGGTATTTTACCCCTGTTTTCATGTCCTTGGAGGACAACTTGAAAGTGGAGTTTGGTGTGGCCTTGGATAGGCTCGTACTTAAGAGCAGATTGCTCTTTCTAAAAATTTTTGTTTCCTGCGCGCCTCGAGGAGGCTTTACTGTATAATTGGGAGCAAGTGCTCCTGGGTATGATTGGGGTCTTCTGCCCCTTTGTTGAATTCTGTATATCGTAAAGGTGGGCTAATTGCTCAAGAATTGTGTGTCTGGCTCTCGGAGCCCAAATCCAGTAACTCTGTAATTGTACATTCTCGAATAGTGGCTTTACTACTCTGTACCTGCCATTCTTGTTATTTCTTGATTTTGCAAAGAAAATATAACCTTGTTAAATTTTAAATTAACTTTAATTTCGTAGCCTGAGACCTGTTCACCCCCGCACCTTCTTTCACCTCTGCTTTTCCACAGATATCTCGGAACAAGTGGTAGCAGAGCGTGGTTGAATGGGTCTCAATTTAGCCCCTTTTGACGGCTAAACATTGTTTTGATTCAAACTCTTAACAATTTTCTCTGTTGCTGGACATTTTTTATTTTTCTTTTTTCAAAATTGTTCTGTCATCATGCCCGGCCCTCGCGATGTTCTCCATCTTAACTATTTGCGCAAGGAGGAGTTGATCTATGAATTAACTATTAGAAATGTGCAATCTGGAGGCACGGTTGCGGTAGACACAAATAAGCTTAGAGAGTCCCTTGATTTGCCCATTTCCATCCCCATTTTGGGAGAGAAAGAAATTGACAACTCTCTCTCCACGACCACTGACAATACTACTGAGCTAGCATCTGTAGTTAGTTTTTTTGAAGAAAATGATCCTTCTCCTAATCAAATTAAGCGTGTGCAAGCCAGGTTATTTCATTTTTCTAATAGAGTTAACGATCTGTTTTCTCTGAAGTTGAATGACGTTCAGAGGAAGGAAGCTAGTATGGTTCTTGAAAATCTTTCTGAATTGTCCAGTAAGGTTACCCAATTGTTAACTGGGGAAGTTCCTCCCAAAACTGATCAACCCACCAAGGTGAATGTAGGTAGCGAGGAAGAGCCTCCTAAGGGAGAAGTCAATAGGAAAACCGTTGGAGCTCAAACAACCTCTGCCCCATTGGACAACGAGTCTGAACGCCGTACCTCGTTGAATAATGTACGTTCTGAATTAACATCTTTGCCACTTAAACCTTTACCTACTATGTCACCTGGGTTCAGCAGCTTGCCTCATCCATTAGCAATGTTGCTCAGAGGTATCTCTAAGTTTTTTGTTAATACCACCAGTGAAGTAATTTCATTTTTAACGTTTTTAGTTGACTTCCAGGACCGTGCTCTTGTTTTTTCTCTTTCTCCGTGTCAGATTTTGCAAATCATCTATCCCTATGCAATTGGTATTCTCTCAGACAAAATAGTAAGAGCCATTGCCGAGCAATCATCTATTGAAGACTTCCACGCCCACTTGCTAGCTAACTTCATCCCGGCTAGGGCAAGGTCCTCCCTTATTCAGAAGTACTATTATCGTGTACAGCGCTTGGATGAAAACTTGGCAGATTTCATCCAAGATATTAAGTTCTATACTAGGGTGTTTGCTCTTCACTTCCCTGAGGATCAGATTGTACAAGCTATTGTGGAAGGTTGAAGCATTGGCCGTCTCAGCGGAAGGAGTTAGATACGCCGATTCCTTGCGTGTAGCGAAAGAACCCCCACCTTCTTTTAGTAATCCTCGGCCTCCACCTCGCCGACCAGTTACACCCCGTAAATGTTATGCTTGCGGGTCGCCTGACCATCTTCACAATAAATGTCCATTGGTCAAATCTAGTAGGGCAAATAATGGAGCTGGTTCATCACAAGGTTGTTTTAAATGTGGGGCTTCCTCACATATCGCCAAAAATTGCCCAAATTTGAATAGCACCCCCTCCTGCTCTACTTCTGGTGCAACTTCCACCAATGCCAATAATAAAAAGTGACTAGTGGCTTCGGCTGAGTCGACTAATCCATCTTCCCGAGGCTCAGCCCCTGGTAAACAGGTCGAAAATTCAGGGAAAATTCAGTCCTCAAATTCATCTTTTGAATCCCCCAAAGAATGTCTTAGGATTGCGGCGGATACCCCCGCACCCGTACCTTTTCTCAAAATTGAGTTAAATAATGAGCCTATAACATCTCTATTAGATTCAGGCAGTGTTTGTTCTATTATTTCGGCTGAATGGTATTCAAAATTGAAATCTGTTTGTAAGCTTCCTGACTATTGTTTGTCTGCGATCCAATATGTTTCGGCTAATTCATCTCCATTAGAAATTCTAGGTTCTTTAAATGTCAAAATTCGTATTTTTAAATTTACGTGGAAAGTTAAACTGTTTGTAGCCAAGCACTTGTCTTGCCCCATAATATTGGGAGCTGACTTCATTTCTCACTCCGGTCTAGTGCTCGACCTTCAGAGTAAGTCGTGCACATTCAAATTTGCTTCCAATTGTAAAATCCCCTTGTTAAAGTGTAATTCTGTATCATGTTCCTCTATTTCGCCTACCCAGGATGAGATGTTATTAGACCTTAGACATCTACCTGAGGAGCAGGCTGATAGTATTCGTAAGTTGTGTCAGTCGTTTCCAGAGGTGTTCTCTGATACTCTTGGTGTTACTGACCTTATTGAATACAAAATTGAGGTCACGGATTCGATTCCGGTCCGTTTTCCACCTTATAGGCTATCTCCACCTAAAATGAAGGCTCTGAAAGAAATCATCGATCAGATGTTGAAGGATGGTATTATTAGGCCCTCGAAGTCGGCGTATTCTTCGCCTATTTTTCTAGTCCCGAAACCCCAAGGTGGCTTCAGGCCTGTCATTGATTATAGGGCTCTCAATCGGAAGGTGGTGTTACAATCTGTGCCCCTTCCTGACCTTCATTCTTGCTTTTCGTGGTTTCGTAAAGCTAAATTCTTTACTATCTTGGACCTGAATCAGGCCTACAATCAAATTCCCCTAGCCGAAGAGTCTAAACACCTTACAGCGTTTGCCACGGATTGGAATTTGTATGAATACAACCGCGTGCTTTTCGGGCTCCCCACGGGAGCAGCCGTACTCACTAGACTGCTAGATAGGGTCTTCTCCGACATCAAATTTGAGTACTTGTATCACTACCTGGATGATGTCGTATTTTCGGAGACCTTTGAAGAACATCTAGATCATCTGCGAGAAGTTCTCAATCACCTTCGTAAGGCTGGGTTAACTGTGAAGTTGTCCAAGGTTGCCTTCGCTAAGCCCTCCATGTCATTCCTAGGGCATATTGTGTCGCCCGATGGTGTTGCAGTCGATCATTCTAGAACTCAGGCCATCCGTGAATTTAAACCTCCCAAGGACATCAAAGGTATCGCCAGGTTCATTGGTATGGTGAATTTCTTCAGGAAGGTTATTCCTAACTTCGCTAATAGAGCGGCGCCCTTAAACCTTCTTCGTAGGAAAGGCATCAAATTTGAGTGGGGACCTTCTCAACAAGCCGCTTTTGAAGATCTTAAATTAGCTCTCTGTAATGCCCCTGTCCTTGCTATGCCTGATTTTTCGAAGAAATTCATCGTCCAAACCGACGCGTCGGCGGCGGCGGTAGCTACAGTCCTTCTTCAAGAGACTGAACTAGGGAGGCGACCCATCGCCTATGCATCTAGGACTCTGTCGGCTCAAGAAGCCAAGTATTCCATCTATGAGCTCGAAGATTTGGCAGTCTTATTTGCCTTAGAAAAGTTCCGTCTCTATCTGGAACATGTCAAATTCGACCTGGAGACAGATAATCAAGCCTTAAGCTGGGTCTTAGGTAGGCCGCGTCGTACTGGTCGTATAGCCCGTTGGGCCATCCGTATTTCTGCCTTCCAATTCGATGTCAGGCATATCAGAGGTACCGAAAATGTTGTTGCTGATGGACTCAGCCGTATGTTTTCCAACGACGTCGAGACCCATGAACCGGTCGATAGTTCATCTCCTCCCGAGTCCATGCTATCTGATGTTAATGCCATCTTAACAGATGCTCCCATGCTCTTTAGGGATATCCAGAAATACCAACGTGAAGATCCGACGCTGGCTCCGATTATGGAAACTCTTTCTTCTGGGGAACATGTTGTCCCTTACGTACTGAGGAATGGTGTTTTATGTTGCCCTTCGAGGCATGATAAGATGATGAAAGTTGTCGTTCCAGCTGTTCTTGTACCTATGATCTTTAAGTACTATCACGAGATCCCATTAGGGGGGCATCTAGGCATCTTTAAAACTCGTGAGAAGATTCGTGAAAGGTTCGTCTGGAAGGGTATGGACGGTGAAATACGTGAACTAGTAAAAGCTTGTAAATCCTGCTTGCTTAGTAAACCCACCATGTCCACCAAGGTAGGCCTTTTGTCTTCTCATCAGGCTTCGCGCCCCATGGAACGCCTGTATATTGATTATGTAGGACCCTTCCCCCAGTCAAAGGGAAATGCCAACAAGTTCATCTTTGTATGTGTAGATGGTTTTACAAGATTTTCCTGGTTATTTCCGACTAAGCTGGCAACCGCTCAGTCCACCATTACTTGTCTAAATTCAATCTTTGCTTCTTTTGGTCCGTGTCAATATATTGTGTCTGATAATGCTAAGGCTTTTACATCTAATTTATTTCGTAAATTCTGCTTTGACCTATCCATCTCTCATGTGACAACTTCTGCTTATTACCCTCAACCATCTCTGGCTGAACGGGTTAATCGTAATCTCAGGTCCGCGCTTATTGCCTATCATCATGAAGATCATTCTAGGTGGGACACGTCCCTGCATTGGTTAGCTTTTGCTTTGAATTCGGCGGTTCATGAATCTCATAAGTTTACTCCAACTTCTTTGATGTTCAAGTTCGTTCCCAACACGCCGCTCTCTAACCTCTGGTCTCTGAGTGACATTCTACCCGAGACAATAGATCCAGATAATATTAAAGATCTTTGGAAGAAGGCTAAAGCCAATCTTAAGGTGTCTCATGAAAAGGTTAGGGAAAGATATGATCGTGGACGGAGACCCACAAATTTGAAGATAGGTGACCAGGTGATGGTCAAAAATTTTGTTCCCGCGGGCAAGCTTGCCCCCAGATTTCATGGGCCGTGTATAATTCTCGATTTTCTTACGCCGGTCACATTATTATTAAGCAATCCAGCCACCGAGAGGATATTTAGGGTTCACCTGTCGCAGGTGAAACCGGTATAATTTCTGTGCTAACTTGCTTCATATGATTTTGAAAGAAATAGGAAGGTTATATTTTTTTGAGGGGTTTCACTTTTAGGCCTTCTGCCCTTGGAATCTGTTTCCTTTGTGTGTGGAATTATTTTTTTGTAAACCTACTCCGATCAGTTAAACTGCCATCCTGTCCTTACCATGGCCATTACCACGCTCCAGCCTCCTGCTAACATAACACACAGTGGCTTATATATAACATGAATATCTGCACGCCGCTGGCCCCTCAACCTCTTCACAAAGCCTGTGCCCTCAAAAAAATGAGGATGGTCCAACAAAATTCTGCCGCCGAGCTTTAATGTTTCAGTGCCCCCGCAGCAGCGCGGCGCCGTACCGCTCCTGAGGCAGGGTACGGGCCCACCCTTCCCCAGTGAGGCCAACCTGTGTACGGCGAGCCGGAGTCCTCCTCCCGGCCAAGGCTGATGTGCGGCGCACAACCTGTAACTGGCCCACGACCTGCATGTTCGCCGCGGGCGCAGCGTGCTTCAACTCCACTACTCCTCTCATAGTGCGGGCGAGCGGTATCTCAGGGTACTTGAGGGGTCCGAGCGGCCTCCTCTGAACTCAAGCAGCGGCGACTAGTCTGACCGTCAAACTGATCAACGTTTAAAGTACATATCCAGCTATATGGACATTCCAGTTCAACATTACTACCTTTTTTTTGGATTTTACTGCAATATCTGGTGGACTTAGAAAGTTTTTCCTCAACTTTAAAAACTAAAAGTTTCCTTCTGAATTCAACTTCTACAGACATAAAGACATTATATCAGCAATAACTATAAAGAATTTTGAAACTGGATCAAACCAAATTTAGAAAATCTTTATAAATGATTCTGCAATTAATCTCCATATCAACATCATAACTTGGACCTTGTTTTCAAACAAATTTCATGTGTCACCCCTGGAGGAACTTTTGGGGGGGGAGGTCTGTACCGGGCGGTACACCTCCACGCCGCTAATTCAACTTTGCGCCTGTTGAAACTCCCCTACTGGAGGAAGTCTGAACTTTATCTAATGTGTTAATTTTCAAGTTTCTCAGAAGATGTCACTACTTGGAAATTTTGAAGTTTCTGAACTGGGTCGTTTTCGATGTATTTTTGTTTTACCTGTACTTTGGAGAAATTTTTATTTCAAAAGTTTGTTCCTTGTTAAATTTCTTTCTGTTATTGTTTAAGTTGGCTGTATAACACTTTCTTTCCCCTTGTTTTGAATCTAGCCAATCCCGTATTTCTTTAATTAATTTGTGACCAATCAGGTGTATCTTCTCCAAAAGGGATATGTGGCTTAACCCTAGCCAATAAAATTCTTGTGGGAGGGTGTTTTCATTCCTGAAACGCCTCGAACTTTCCGCGAGAGTATATAAACTGCTGATTTTAGGGTCTCTGCGCCACTTCAGTAACATCTTTCAGTGTGTAAAGTACGTAGCAGGGGGCGGGAAGCGCCTCTTTCTTCGGGCAGCAGTTCATCCACAAGGTAATGGCCTTTTAATAACTTCTTTTCTTGCTAGCTCAGCAGTTTAACTCTCGGGGCAGGTCCGAAGCCTTTTCCATGTAATTTCCCTTTAAAAATGTAAAGACACTCGGTGTCAATTCTTTCTGTTTTAACTACATATTGGGATAGAGAGTGCTTAACCCTCTCGAGCTCCCACTCATATTGCATTGAGGTGAACTTATTTTTCACAACCGTTTCTTCCTTAACGTAATGTAAATTGTTTCCTTTTAAAAGTCACCTCTTTAGTATGGGATTAGCCCTTGCAGTAACGGCCTAGTGCCAAGTAGGTTTTAAACAAATGTATTAGGAGTGCAGATCGCCTCCTCTCAAATTGGTATTTTAGAGGCCATGTAATTAACCTTTTCTCTCTTAATAGGCCTCAGTAGGTTGGGTATTTTACCCCTGTTTTCATGTCCTTGGAGGACAACTTGAAAGTGGAGTTTGGTGTGGCCTTGGATAGGCTCGTACTTAAGAGCAGATTGCTCTTTCTAAAAATGTTTGTTTCCTGCGCGCCTCGAGGAGGCTTTACTGTATAATTGGGAGCAAGTGCTCCTGGGTATGATTGGGGTCTTCTGCCCCTTTGTTGAATTCTGTATATCGTAAAGGTGGGCTAATTGCTCAAGAATTGTGTGTCTGGCTCTCGGAGCCCAAATCCTGTAACTCTGTAATTGTACATTCTCGAATAGTGGCTTTACTACTCTGTACCTGCCATTCTTGTTATTTCTTGATTTTGCAAAGAAAATATAACCTTGTTAAATTTTAAATTAACTTTAATTTCGTAGCCTGAGACCTGTTCACCCCCGCACCTTCTTTCACCTCTGCTGTTCCACAGATACCTCGGAATAATAATAATAATAATAATAATAATAATAATAATAATAATAATAATAATAATAAATCTATCAAGTAACAGAATATAATCACAGGCACCGTTAGAAAGAGAAGATTAAATTCTATGGTCACCTGATCATTATGGATAAAAATAGGCTAACAAAGAAAATACTAAATCTCACAGTATCTCCAAAAAATCACTACTGGCTTGCAGAAATAAACAAAGATCTTCAGGAAATTGGCATAAATGAAGAAATCTTGCATGACAGAAGAAAATTCAGAAATCTCATAAACGAACACAAATTTGCTGATCAACCTAAAAGACAAGCTACAGGATGGACAGAAGAACGCAAAAAGAAGCACAGCGAAAGGATGAAAAGATTTTGGAAAGACAAGAAGAAACGGTGTGCTAAATAAGTTCACATGCACTCCTTAGTTGGGCATAACGAATCAAAATAATAATAATGATAATAACAACTATGTTATTGGCTTTATGTCCCACTACCTACTTTTATGGTTTTCAGAGAAGCCGAAGTGCCAGAATTTAGTCCCGCAGGAGTTCTTTTACAAGCCAGTAAATCTACCGGCATGAGGCTGACGTATCTGAGCACCTTCAAATACCACCGGACTGAGCCAAGATTGAACATGCCACATTGGGGGCAGACTGCCAGAGCCTCAACCATCCAAGCCACTCAGCCCGGCTATGTGAAATAAACTCAGCAGTTGTTTCAAATTTAACAGCTTTAGAAAGGTGGAAAAAATGGTCATAATAAGAAGGAATAGTTTTATGCCACATGGCAGTCCATGAAAAGAAAAGAAAAGACTGACCCCCTTAGCATGTTTTCTCCTGTGAATAATTTCTGGACCCATAACGTATTTAAGGCAATATAGAATAGCACACAGCACCTCGACCCATTCGAATACTGATCATGATCAGTCTCACATGAATACGAATATCTCTTGTAGGCTAATTCAGTGTTTCCAAACTGCTAAAACAGTGGAGTTGCTTACAGACATCAAAATGTTTCAGTAGTAGGCGACTATTATAACTTTTCAATACTTTTACTCTCCCGTCTTACCAGAAGACACAGTTTGGTTTCAGATAAGGAAATACCAGGAAGAGGGTGCGGAGGGCCTTAAAACTCGCAGAAAATCGGGGCAACCTAAGAAGACAACTAGAGGGCAAGAAAGCTATTTTAGAAGCCAGAAATGAAAATCCTTTCCTATTAACGAAGTAATGAAGAACCATTCAGTTTCTGTTTTTCCCCCCCGATTAGTTTCCTCCAATTATCTGAATGGCTATAAAATTATTATTTTTGTGGAACACTATTGAATTGTTTAAGATTATACTATATGTTTCATTTTGTATATACAGTATACAATTATTTTCGTGTGCAGGAAGCATTCGTTTTATTTATTTACTTTCTTTTTTCAAAATGCACTCCTTCGTTTCATTAAGACATTTTACCACATTATGAGAATATCTTATTTTTATTTATTACAACTCACCTATCATTATTCTTTTCTTTCGGATTGTGAAGAATATTCTTCATTTACATGTCTATTAAATGTAAGCATTTTCTCTGTCTTATTTTTATACGTCATTTTATTCCATTTAATTTCTCTCCCATTTTCCTCAATTATATTAAGAAAAAACATGGTATGACATTTCAGTAAAATAGTGTCTTTAAAAGAAACATGAATCACCTTACTAAGTTCTTAGTAATAGTTACCTTCCTTCATCTTAATTCCTTGCGTCCAAATTTGATAAGTTTATTTTAGTGTAAAATATATCAATTCTTCTTTTGTCAGTGCTTGCAAAGTTATTAATGCAATTTAAATAGGGCCTGTATTGATAAAAATAAGGATCATTCTTTCTTACAATGGTCGGGCACTATGCCATTTGACAGTAAGGTCATGATTGAGATCACTAACATTTCAGCCAGCCTTCGCACAAAAGAATTACAAAGAAATAGGAGGATTTCACTCCCAACGAATTGGCATACGAGTCTGTATGGTTCCTTCATTCCACTCTCTACCGCTTTTTGAAGGTCGAGACTGGGGAGCGTGTAGTCAGGCGGAGAAGCAAGTACCTTCCCTCTGTGCGTGTTTGGTTCATGTTAGATCTCCAGTCATTCGCTCTCTCCATCTCCCCGCGTTCTTCAGGTGTGTCCATGTGTTATGCTTCAGCATGGATCTAACCAATGAGAGAGAGAGAGAGAGAGAGAGTATAAGCTGGTACTGGGCAGTTCCGAGGGCTGCACTGATTTCCTTGCCTGAAATGAAATTTCTGGCCACAAGATTTTAATGAACACTAGTGTACTTCCCTTTCTGGAATTGCTTGAGAATCTCACATTCCAACAGGACGATGTCCATTCACAAAGAGAATGAGTACCTCTCAGCTTGACAAGCAGGAGTTCTTTAATGGGCAAGAAGCCTACAACAGACTTGTCACATTTAAATACCCAAAATGCGACCACTTCGGTCAAGATGTTATGAACAGAAGAACAATGAGAAACTGATTGAGGTATGATTTCTTTCATGAAAACCTGGTAGTAAAAAATATGCACTCACACTAAGAACTTGTAATGCCTTTCCTGGCATCAGTGACAACTTGAAAATGCAGGAGTGCAGAACAGTAGATATTTGATCCACTCCTGGCTAATAACTGTAGCTTGGAAATCCATGCATCAGCACACATTTTCTTTAAGTGATTAAATATATGCATGTCTGGCCCCGCGTTGTAGGAGGCTACGCGTCCGCCTGTCACTCGGTGGCCCCGGGTTAGATTCCCAGCCGAGTCAGGGGTTTTTAATTGTAAATGATTAATATCCCTGGCCTGGAGACTGAGTGTTTGTGTCATCCTTAATGTTCCTTTCCTCGCATTCAACACTTTACACTTCTGCAATTTCCAAATACACGCAGGTTCCTAACATATGGTGTAAGTAGGGGCAAAAGATCTTTCTAGCTCGACGTTCTGAACAAACATCTTTTTTTTTTAAAAACCAAGTATATGCATACACGGAGCTCGAAATATCACGAGTATCAGGTCACCATAGCAACTGGAAATGAGTCTGGTGTCTACATACTTGCCAACTTTTAGAAACCAAAAATAGGAAGATTTTTTTATTCCTGATTTCATCACATATATTCCACCACGGTCTAGGTGAAAAAAGGTCAAGATAAAAGGCATACATATCTACAGTTACAATGCGAATTGACCGTTAAATTTCAAATCTTAAACTACCAAAACATAAAAATGGTTACAAGAAAATGTACCTTATCATTATCATTTATGACACTTAAACGAATAATAATATTTATGTCACACCGACACACGCAACAAAATGCATAATATCGTATTTTCTCGCGTAATTAACGCACTTTTTGACGAAAAATACAGGCGAAAACTTCGGATGCGTAAATTATTCAAGGAATTAAGATATTTACAATTCATTTACATTTAAAAGATACATCAAATATAATATAAAAACACAACTGGTTCAACTCGTTTGCGGTTATCGTCATTTGGCGTAAAATTCCGGAGTGAGATTTTTCCTGAAAATTCAAATAGGGTACATCAGGTAAGTTAGACACGTGGGATTGAAGTACCAACTGGAAAATATTCTTCCCATTACGAGCTGACAATACGACCTGGAGTGAAAACATGAACTAATAAAAGTACAATTCATGTAATGCCATAACAATGACATACCGGCAAAAATATTGTCCAACACGAGAAGGGCCGGGCATCGAAGGAGGGACCCTGCTACATTACTCCAAACCGTTCGTATCCAATCTTGTACGAGTGACGTGTCCATCCATCCTTCTTCTTGAATACGAACGTGGATCACTCGCGGAAATTTTGCTTTGGGCATTGTTTTTCGTTTTAGATCAATGTAAGGTGTAAGGTTTCTGAGATCAGCTGTTATAGCAAGCATTGCAGTACATCGTTGTTTTTTGCTTCCGGTAGCGCGTACGATAACACTGTATGATCCTTTCTTATCGATTGTTCGACTTTGTGGCATGTGGAAACTGATTGGCAAGGGAGATCAAATATTCCTCACTTTACGCTTCTCAATCACAAAACGATGAAAATGGTTTAAATAATTCGTCATTTTTTGGCATGATGATGTTCTTCGCCGAAGAGGAAGTCCATTTCTCTTCATAAAATTAATCAAGACTCGGCTAACCTTCAAATCCGGGACACTGATTCCATGTGCAGCGGTTATTTCACATTCTTTAAAATACAGCATTTCGTGAGAAACTGCTTATCCAACGTTGCGTCACAAAATCATATATTTAAGCAGATACTTCTCTACTTGCGGAAACTTGCCGCTTTTTGGACCGCGAAATGCTTTGCGAGACATGTTGGCCGCTTGACGTGCACATCTGTTACCGCGGAAGCGCAAGTTTTTCATTTGGGCATCGAATACTTGTTGCCCGCTGCCCTATTCCCGTATGTTTCGGCGTAACTGATCACCGCGAGTTAGTAGGATGCAGTATTACTCGAATACTGTGAACTGACAAACAATTCTGAGCTCACAGAATTTCCCGAAACACTCGTAAAACTAGTGCAGTGGGATTTCCTGCCCGCTAATAACAGCACGTTACCCTGTATTTAGAATGCCCGTTTTCGCAATAGGAAGGCTGCTACTTGAGTAGTTGACATCTTTATTTCGAAACGCATCCGGAGCTGCGTGATGGATGTTTGAAGTTGTGGGTGCGTCAAATACGTGAACATTTATTTTTCTCCACTTTGGACCCAAAAATATTGGGATGCGTAAATTATGCAAGGGCGTTAATTACGCGAAAGAATATGGTAGTTTCTTTATCAGACGGTAAAATGAACGGAAATTTATAGGTATCTCTGAACACTTGGAGATAACGTTTGTTATATTTTTGGCCTTAACGAGAAAATAAACTACCTGAAACTGTCACCGACACAACCCCCTTAAAAACATTCCACTCATTAAAATGATACACTTAAATACGCGAAACTACCACATACAAAACAATTCTGTATGTCCCATACATTATTAACATACGACTTTGGCAGTGGGGGAAAGCACACAAATGCAAGAAAAAAGGGGCCTAAAACTCCGACGAAACTACGCACAGAAACGATGTTAACAGCGCGCGAACAACAATAATAAACTCATTCTTTCATCCCGATTAACGGAGTCGCTAGCGCGCGCCAGCCTGTCTTGCTTGCAGGACAATATTGCCGCCCCGAATCCCCAGCTGTAAAAAGCGGACACGCTGCTGTGGTGAGCAGGAAACACGATACACGAAGGCGCAGGACGAAATACTCACGAAATAAAGCATCAAATAAATACTCTTGAAAATGAGGTTTCGTAAATTACACAAACACATAAGAATTTATCGTAGCGGAAGAGTACTGGCCGTACTAGAAGTTATATTGGTCAAAAATAGGAAGAAGTAAAAATAAATCGGAAAATCGGAAGACGAGTTAAAAACCGGAAAGTTTCCGGGTAAATCGGAAGGGTTGGCAGGTATGTGTCTAGGTTTCACTGACATTGGTATTCCTAATTTTTACCTGCCAGTAGATTTGATTTCTTTGTGGATGGGTGGATTAAAACAAATTATAATAAATTAGTTCCTGGATAAAGTTCAAAGTTTACAATTTACTTTGAATGTCAAAAACATTTAATTCCATTGAGTTATGAGTGTACAATTACAAGGGTAGAATAGTAGTATCAGTTCTCTTCAATCTGACAAAGAAGGTTTGGTGCAAGATGGAGCAAAATACCCAGAGGAAAGGTTTCTCAAGAGTGAACATAGCATTGCAATGTGCACCAAGGTATTTGATACTTTCACCTGGCCAGAAGGGAAGGAATTACAGAATTTTGGAGAAAAGGAGATTGAAATAACGGCACAGCATTCTAAGAAGATATTCCCTCAGAGAAATGATACGTTCAATGCAAGTGACTCAGCAAAGTACATGACCTCATACGTGCTTGAAATGGTCACATCAGTTGAATTTGATTAAGAACCTGTGACCCGTGGGGGTTTTCTTACCTGTTCCCCTATCAGGCGCATCCCAGGTGGCGGATAGGGGGGCCCTCCGGACTTGTCTGGAGGGTATGAGGGAAATAAAATACCCTCTCGCGGACCAAAAACAGGTATTGCCAGAAAATATCTTGAGGCATTGTGATAGTTACTGCCCAAATCAAGGCTTGGAAGTGGAGGCCTTGCCCACACATGCTAGAGAGGCATCCACGGTTCCTCCACATGGGTGATACGGTGGTTCAGGTGAAGTGGGGCTGGTGATTGAGGTGAGGCTCACTGCGGGGTGCTAGAACCAACACATCACTTTGCCCTACGTAGCCTGGACGAGCCGCGGGTTGGGAGAGAGGCGATCCCAACCTAGGGGGAAAGTCATGGCTGTGAACTCAGACATGATAATGCCAAGTGGAGACCACGTGAGTAGGCCTACTGAAGGGGGAACAAACCTGGCTAGGTTCGGGCCAGGGGCAGACCACTGGATGGAGGAATGAAGGACATGATCTCTACTACCGAGAGCCTGAGTTGTGGGAGGACAATGTCTGGCTGTATGCCTCACCACGGATGGTGAGAACGACGCTCAGGACCCTAGAAGGGGCAAAAACCCTATGATTAATTGAAATATGGATGCTTATAAAGAACCAATTTCAAAAATTTCGACATCAAAGGAAGCCAAGAAAGCTCCAGTAGAGCAGATCCGAGAGCAAGCCCAAGATGAAAAAATGGAGACAGAAGCCAAGAAAGCTCCAGTAGAGCAGATCCGAGAGCAAGCCCAAGATGAAAAAATGGAGACAGAAGTCCCAACTTGACAGGCTGTCGCCGACTCAAAACTCAAAACAGAAGCTCCAGCAGAGCAGACTGCTGTCAGAATCAATCAGCACGATATCAAACTTCTAACACAATAGTGGAGAGTGCTGAATGCCACTTCAATCGAGAAGACATGACGGACAGTCGTATTAGCCCTTGGTGAAAGAGACTTTGAGGAGCTCAAAAAGAGAAGCCTTAAGGCTAAGCTTGGAATTGGGCAGATCAAGTTTCAAGTCATCAGAGGAAAAAGACCCCCAATGTTGATAAAGATGGAGCTGAAGGCCCTTCAGGCCAATCGTAAGCATAAAAAAGCAGCTGTGGCCAATTTTGCCAGGAAGTTTAAGTCCGAGGCTATTGACGAGGGCCTTATTCAAGAGCCATGGGCAGTCAAGGGCAGACTAGCAGGACTGGCAGAATTTGGAGGTAAGCTGATGTATGATACAACATCAGAAATACCCAGAACATGTCTTCTTGTGAAAAGGAAATTAAAATGTCTTATGTTGCAGGAACACTATTTACAGGACTTAACGGTGGCCAAGATTAAACTTGGAAATTGGGAGGAACCCAGAGAAATAACCATAGGCTCTGCATACCTCCCATATGACTCAACTAATCTGCCCCCATCAGAAGAAGTTGAGAACCTAATTTGCAACACAAATAGGAAAGGCGAACACCTAGTCCTTGGAGCAGATGCAAATTCACACCACATGGCATGGGGCAGCACGAACTGCAATGCAAGAGGTGAGTCTTTACTAGAGTTTATTACTGGAACTGAGTTGACAATACTAAACCTAGGAAACAAGCCTACATTTATAAATACAAATCATAGGGAGGTAATAGACATTACACTAAGCACTACGCATATTGCAAACTGGCAGACCACCAGCACATCCAATTTGCAATAGATGCAAGACTATGTGGGACTGAGATGTACAGAGACCCAAAAAGAACTAACTGAGACAGATACAGAGAAGTTCTAGGGAAGGCTGTATAAAAATTTCAACAAACATGAGAGGACAGAAAGAACTGGATGAGACATTGGAACTATTAGAAGAGGCCATTATACACTCATTCCATGAAAACTGTCCTCTCAAAGAAAAGGAAAACACCAAAAAAGTAAGGTGGTGGAACAACAAACTAGCCAAAATGAAAAAAAGAGGTTAGGGTGTTGTATAGAATATCATCTGGAAATGGTATGTGGGACGTATATCATAGGAAACTCACCGAGTATAACCTAGAGATATGGAAGGCAAAAAGAAAATCTTGGAGACTGTTCTGTGAGAAAGTGGAATCACACACTGAAACAGCAAGGCTCTAGAAGGTACTGAAAGCAACCCATATAAATCACGTGGGGACACCGGATAAACCAGATGGCTCATTTACTCAGGCAGGGAGGGACACGCTGGAGATACTAATGGCGTGTCACTTTCTTGAGGCTGAGGAGATGACAGAAGAAGAAATGGTTGGAACAGAGATCAGAGCTCGAAGAGCAGGCTCGAACTGTGCCAACAGAATAATAAAACATAACCATGTAAAATGGGCAACAAACACGTTTCGTCCTATAAAGGCTCCGGGGCCAGATAAGATACTTCCAGTACTCCTGCAGGAAGGACGGGAGATACTCGTCAATGCCCTGACGGACCTTTTCAGTGCTAGTCTAGCTTCATGGAACGTGCCGAAATCATGGTCTGAAGCGAAAGCAGTATTCATACCTAAGCCTGGAAGGGAAAATTATGCCCAAGCCAAAGCGTAGACCATTATGTTTAACCTCCTTCATGCTGAAAGCAATGGAGAAAATTCTGGATAAATATGTCAGAAGAACGGTGCAACTGAATTCAACATTACATGAAAATCAGTTTGCATATAGACCTGGCAGATCCACTGAAGTAGCACTCCACCAGCTGGCTTGTAAACTAGAGGAAAGCCTAGAATATAATAAATTGCACTGGCGGCATTCCTAGATATAGAAGGAGCCTTCAACAATACAACCTATGACTCTATGATCAAAGCATTGGAAAAGAGCAAGGTGAGTAAAACAGTCATCAAATGGATTAAATCCATGTTAGATGGAAAGAAGATAAAAGCAACCCTGTTTGAAGAAACGCTGATGGTTAGGGACACCCGAGGCTGTGCTCAGGGACGAGTTCTTTCTCCTCTGCTGTGGAACCTCGTGGTGAACAAAATCACAGCTATGCTCAACGAACGAAGTTTTTATACACAAGGATACACAGATGACGTAGTGATTGTGGAATGAGGTAAGGTGATGAGTGTTATCCAGGACCTCATGCAAAGATCACTTAACCTTGTGAAGAACTGGTGTCAGGAAGAACAACTATCAGTCAACCCGAACAAGATAACTCTGGTCCCTTTTACAAGAAGGAGAAAATTAGAGGGAAAGAGAGCACTGAAGCTCTTTGGGCAAGATATATATATATGTGCAAGAACAGGCACTGCACCTAGGTGTAGTGTTAGATAAAAATATAACCTTGGAATCTGCATATAGAAAGGAACATAACCCGGGCCAAGAACATGCATCAGCATGTAAAAGAGCCATCGGGAAGACATGGGGCCTAAGACCATCAATGGTAATGTGGATATATACAATGATCATTAGACCGCTGATGGCCCATGCTGCAATCATCTGGTGGCAGAAAGTAAGCCAAGGAATGTCAGTAGTAGATTGGATAGCCTACAGAGAATGGCATACATAGCCATAACTGGGGCTATGTGAACTACACCAACAGAAGCCTTGAACACTTTACTAGACCTCCCATCACTATGCAATTTCATAAAAGGACAGACTAGAACGAGTTCATATAGATTGGCACAATCAGAGTGCTGGAATGCACAAAGACCCAATCCAGGACACTGTAAAATTACCAGAGTAATAACAGAGGAAGTTTTATACATGCCTTCTGATCATATGATACCAAAGTACAACTTTGAAAAACCATCTGAGACCAAGATAATAAAAAAATAAGACTGTGATGTCAACAAATGGAATACTGAAAAAGAAGATATAGTGTGGTGGACTGATGGCTCAAAGACTGGGGATGGCACAGGAGGAGGGATCAACGGGGGAAGACCTGAGAGATCAATCAGATGAGCCCGGGCAAACACACTACAGCCTTTCAAGCGGATGTGATAGCTATTACAACATGTCTTGAAGAAAATCTGAAAATGAACTATAGGAATAAGAATATTTTCATTTTTACAAACAACCAAGTGGCCTTTAAGGTGCTAGAAGCAGTCCAGATAATATCCAGAATTGTCTGGTATTGCCATTCACTTTTCCTGAAGCTCTCAAAGTACAACATTGTCAAAATAATATGGGGTACCAGGGCATGCAGGTATAGGAGGAAATGAAAAGGCAGATAAACTGGCCAGGAAAGGGACAGAAACACATTTTGTAGGCCCAGAACCTGTATGCAGGATTTCCTATTGACAAGCCTGACACTACATAGGAAAATGGGTACAAAAGAAACAAATCGAGAACTGAGAAAATACTCCAGGATGCAGACTTGCAAAGGAACTGATAAAAGGACCAAACAAGAAGCATACTAAGGAACTGCTGAAACTAAGCAGATAACATATAAGATGGGTAGTAGGACTGTTGACAGGACACTGCCAACTGAAAAAACACCTACATAGAATTGGAGTAATAAGAGACAACATATGTAGGAAATGCAATGAAGCAGAGGAATCAGCTGAACACACACTTTTCGAATGTGAGGCGCTGGGTAGAATCAGACTCTCCACTCTAGGACTACCAGGTGAAGAGAGAGGAAAAATCCAAGAAGACCCAATAAGAACAACCTGCAGCTTTGTGAAGGGAGCAGGTATATCTAGATGGGAATGAAGGAAAAACATGGTAGCAAAAGATCTTAGAGGTCAATGCTAATTAGGAACTAATATTTAGAGACCCCATGAAGAAAAGAAGAAGCACCTGTGAAGCGCTGAAATTCCTGACTTTGACAAGTGTGTGACAAAATTTAAAATGCTATTTCTCAAAAACAAGGAGCTTTTCTTTAGCCATGAATGACCTATAACAATAACTCACTCCAGCCATTCCAAACAAGTGCTACTACTTAAACAGACACCATGCAAATTGTGCAATATGTACACGCTACGCCTTATGCTTTTTGTAGTCATGAAGTTGCCAAAAGAGTGGCAGAAAAATACAAACTTCCAGGTTTTTGTATGCAGAAGCACTATACTAACCTTGACACAAATAATACCCACAGCCCAACTGCTCGCCACCAGATTTTGAAGAAAGAAAAAAGGCGAGATCATTCGCATACCCATCAAAATAATGAGATAATTCTGGTTACAGGCATTTTTCTGAAACAGCTATTTTTATTTACACCTAGCATGTTAATCTGGTGATATTCTTTTATTTGTGGCAGCCTTGACCTTGAAACTAGACATCTGATGCTTGTTCACACAAGGTGAGGTGCTTTTATTCTATTTGTCAAGTCCTTGCAGAGAGCGAACGAACCTCATGACATGCTGGGCCAACTCAAGATTATACAAGTACGAGCGAGCGTGTCAGCTCTGGAACACTCTTGACTGCATGGGGAAATGAACCAATGGTGCTGTAAACTGTGCTGTGAGACATCCAACGAAAAACTAGTTGTGTGTCACACCTCTGTAGGCAATTCTATAAAAGCTATGAGAACCAGACCTCATTTTCTCTATTATTTGTGATTGTGATTGTGTGTGACACATGCAATACGCGTAGAAGAACATCGGTGACCACCAGTACTCACACATCAAGGTAACATTCAAGTGGGCAAAAGAGCTTATATACACCCGACAGCATGACATCACAACTGTCCCACAGCCTGTTCTCTTTTTGATCAACAAGCTAACATTAGAATGCCACAACATCGACACAGCACGCCAACACCACAATGTTAGTGTATACAAAAGGAGATAGTCAATGACACTATTACAATTTTAATGCACCACCAAATATAATACTCAATAATAAGCCTTCAATTAAATGGATGAAAACCATAACGGTATAAGTAGCATTTTGGTCATTCAGAGAAAAAGGCATTTAAACATCTTAACACTAATATAAAGCATGCTATATGTAGTTATACCACCCATCACTAGAGCACAGAATATTACTGCTATCACTTGTATCTCTTTGCTGGTGAAAAGATACATCCTCCCGGAGTTACACCCTGCACTTAACTCATTTTTTTTTAATGTCACTTATACCGTTATGGTTTTCATCCATTCAATTAAGAATACAACTATAAAATAAATTCTACCTTCGAAAGTTGCAAACACCGAATTTTATCAACCTTTGAATGAGAACTAATTACTAGATCTGAGCATATAGTTAAATAATACGTCAAAACTTTATGTGTTGGAATGTATTTCCTTTTTAAATCTTGTGTAAAAATGTTTTAACTCACTTAAATTTTACCAATGTCTATTGTACCATATAGGTTAATTTATCACTTTTACGTCCTGACCAAGGCATTAGGCCGTTAGCATATTAACGATTCTCATGTCTAATCAAGTTCCTTAAATAACAACTAGAGGGCCAACAATTTTAAATATCTAGGTATCACTATTCAAACAACAGGAAAGAGTTTCAGTTTACATATAAGATCTAGAGCAGTGGTGGCCACTAGGGCTATGAATGAAATCAGAAACATCACACAACTATCGATTAGCACAGCTATGGACCTGGGGCCTATTCCACAAAAGTATGCTCTTGTACATTACAAGTAAATTCTCTAGTAACTTGTACAAATACCAGAGTTTCTGTTCCACAAAAGAATTTTCTACAGTTGTACTTTACTACTCCATACTTACAAATTACCAGTGAATTTTTATAGGTATGTTCCACAAAAGTACTAGTACTTGTAACTTACTAGTGAATTGGGAAGTATTCTCTACCAGTGAAAGGACAATAATAAATAAACCTACTAGTGCTATTTAAATAAACTTATTTTACATACAATTTGATAAATATGTGGTCTAGCAGTAGTGATAGTGATGAAAATGAAAACTACTGTCTGTATAGAGAAAGAATAAACTTCTAGTTTAAGACTGTATTTGAATACAATGAGCGTTTTAGGTTAAGCACAATACAAGTGGAAGAACGTTTGATGGATATTGGGCATAGGTTAGAACATCGTACAAACAGAAATAAATCTCTCTGCTAAACAACAGTTACTAATAACACTACATTGGCTAGGAAATGGTGGTCAGTACCATGGTATTGCAGATATGCATGGGATGGCAAAATCTTCAGTCTGTAGGTCAATACATTCTGTGGTAGCTGCAATAAATTATATAAAATTTCCTCAAATTGTTCGGTGGCCTGAAAATACTGAGCAAATAGTGCAAGACTTCTACAATATAGCTCAAATGCCTCAAGTTGTGGGCTGTGTAGATGGAACTTTGGTGAACATTGATGCACCCCATGTTCATGAAGAGCAGTATGTTGATCGGTATGGAAAGCATTCTATTAACTGTATGCTTGTATGTGGGCCAGATATGAAGTTCTATTATGCCAGCGCAAATTGGCCAGGTAGCGTCCATGATGCTCGTGTCCTTCGAAACAGTAATCTCTTTCGAATGATGGAGCAAGGTTGGAGACCCTTTCCGCAGTCAGTATTGCTTGGCGATTCTGCTTATCCTTTGAAGGATTGGCTTATTACACCTAAACTGGTCGATTTAGATGAACTCAGAGTGCAGAGGTTTAACAGGGCCCATAAGAGTACAAGAAGATTAATTGAAAATGCTATTGGTATTCTCAAATAGAAATTTCCCTGTCTTAACCATTTGCGAGTACATCCTGTTTTTGCAGCTAACATTTTCAAATACTGCGTAACACTATGTAACATTTCTCATGGAGAGTTACAAATCAATGCAATAGACCTGCAGGAAAACAACATTGTGGATGACTTACCTGAGCCAGAAGATGAAGGTGAAGAACTTGCCGAACCAGCTGTAGCTTACAGAAGAGATCAGCTAATTAACACTTTTCAGTGAAAGTGAGTGATAATTCATCTGTATATCCAATTTATTAAAAACTATTAAGTACTAAATACTATACTGAAACAATACACTTCAAGTTATATTATGATATTGTTAAAGAAATGCAAAAACTAATCTAAGACATTAAGACCTAACTTTTAACCTATTACTTAGTATTGCTATTTTAATCAATCACTACTTCACAACCTTCTTCTAAAACTACAACACTGTCCACAGATAATTCAGGATAATATTTTTTCACAGTGTCAGATGGCTGAACACAAAATTGCTTTTCCATTGCTAGCACTTCAAGGGCTAATTTTCTGTTTTTTAGGGTGAAGAAATCTATCTGCAAATCAATCTTCCTCCTTTTCTTTTCTGCCATGCTTTTTTCATGATTCTTACTAACTGTTTTCCTTGGTTGCCTCTGTTCACTGCAGAAAATGTTGGGGTGGAGATATCTACAACAGCTGTTGAGGGTGATTCATCGTTAAGATTCTGGGACACTGAGGCTGTCAACGGACGAATTTTTTCCAAGAATGTCCAAAATTTATTGTCAATATCAGTCAATTTGGCATGTTTTCCACCACCTGTGCCAGTCTGCCTTTGATTATCAATCTTTGCCTACAAAAAAGAACTGTTATGTAGTATATGTTAATATAATTACCCTAATTAAAATTGTGATTAAACTAAATTAAAATAAACCTAATTGAAGAATTTAAATAAAAATGTACTTACTAGTGTCACCTTCTTGAAATTAGGCCAGAATATATCTCTTACGTACATCCAACTTTTCCCCTCAAAAGCTCCATGAGCTTTTCCCAAGTCAAATATTTCCATCCAGCCATTTACTTTGTCTTGTTTTTTCAGACTCTCGCTGAACGCGCCGAAAAGAATATCTTTTCTTCTTTCTATTTCCTTCAAAAGGAATAACTTTGTTTCTCTTGACACCATTTTCACAATTCTTGCAGAGTTTGCAATTTCGTAACAATTAAGTTTGGCGCCGAATATCGTTACTAGCGGCATCTGCTGCCTAATATGACAGACTATCGTGGAACACAAGCGAGCATGCGAGGATCGCGGAAGAACAGAATGGGTGATAACGGAGTAATTTCCTATCATCAAAGAAACAAACTGAAAAATAACATTGTAGCATTACAAAATTCACAGAAATATTAGAGTTCTTTGAATGTTTGCCACATAACTTACCTTAAAATGCGATATTACGCTAAATGAGACACACATAACCTAATTTAATGAACGGAATACGAAGATGAACAGCTGATTCATGTTATGACGTAGTATGTTTATTGATATGTCGTCACTTGTAAAACTTGTAACAATTCACTGGTAATATACAAGAGACTTTCAATCTTTTGTGGAACAGAAATGTACAACTCCATACATTACAAGAACCCACACTAGTAACTTTTAATGTACAAGACCATATTTTTGTGGAATAGGCCCCTGTTTAGGTTAAAGATACTACCTGTTCTGACGTATGGCCTAGAATTAGTGGGAGAATACCTCACGTACAAACAGCTGGAAGAATTGGAGCGAGTAAAGGCTAGATACCTGAAGAGAATTTTAAGAGTCCCGCAGAATGCAAGATCGAGACTAGTGTATGAGCTTACCAGGGAGACCTTCTTAACAAAGGATCTGAGATGCGAGCTCATACTTCCAGCTAGTACCAGCTTCAAACAGCTTATACAAGATCTGCATAAGAAGAAAAACAACATACCGGGGGACTTCTATGCAATATCTGCTATGCAAGACAGGACCTGGATGGAAGCTAATCATGATATGCGACACGTGACGACGAGATTGGCGATCCATGGTTTCCACCACAAGGTGTGCTGCAACAAATTATTTCACGAACCAAATGACGTGTGTGTGTGTGTGTGTGTGTGTGTGTGTGTGTGTGTGTGTGTGTGTGTGTGTGTGTGTGTGTGTGTGTGTGTGTGTGTGTGTGTGTGTGTGTGTGTGTGTGTGTGTGTGTGTGTGTGTGTGTGTGTGTGTGTGTGTGTGTGTGTGTGTGTGTGTGTGTGTGTGTGTGTGTGTGTGTGTGTGTGTGTGTGTGTGTGTGTGTGTGTGTGTGTGTGTGTGTGTGTGTGTGTGTGTGTGTGTGTGTGTGTGTGTGTGTGTGTGTGTGTGTGTGTGTGTGTGTGTGTGTGTGTGTGTGTGTGTGTGTGTGTGTGTGTGTGTGTGTGTGTGTGTGTGTGTGTGTGTGTGTGTGTGTGTGTGTGTGTGTGTGTGTGTGTGTGTGTCTCTCTCTCTCTCTCTCTCTCTCTCTCTCTCTCTCTCTCTCTCTCTCTCTCTCTCTCTCTCTCTCTCTCTCGTGCTTGGAATTCTGTGATAGATACCATATTGTAAAATGCAGGAATAGACAGAAATCCATCGTAGCTTATAGCAAAGAAAAGTAATGTGTATGTAATGTAAATATAATGTAATGGTATTCTGCACGGCATGTGCGCGTTTTTTCAATAATAATTAAATAACGACTATACATCATGTTATTGTTTTAAATTATGACTTTTAGATTATGTCATAGGCAACAGGTACCTGTTTTGGTATTGAGGCGATGATAAGGCTGACTATACGCTTTAAAAGCGGCGAAACATGTCCCATGTTCATAGTTTAATGAGGAAAGAACATTAATTTTATGATTGATTGTATTGAATAGGTGGAAAATAACACACAATAAAATTTTACACATTTAAAGGAATGCATCATGTGCCAAAAAGAGGAGGATCCAAGCCACCTCAATGTAATTCAGTGATGGACATAGCAGCCACCATGACCAGTTAAGATGGGAGTGCAAGCCAACTTGTAAGGATGGAAAATTAGTACATATGACATCACCCAAGGATCGAGATCCATAAACTAATTTAAGTACACATTAATCATGTAATCCATCAATCTTTCCTAGAATACAATACAATCTTTCTTCTAGAACTAATATTTTCTAGTAATTAGCATTATTTACTTGATATTTTCACCTTCAAATTTCACTTAGGTGATGGCAGTTTTCGTGTATGAATGTGGAGTGGTTTCTATCTTATTAGGGAGTAGTGTTGTCTTCATTTAAATGATATCTCTCATAATATTCAGTTTTAAAATTATATTTCTAATATTCTGTTGTCAGTACATTTAAGTGTGTATTTAAACAATATTTTCGGTGGATTGATGCTCTAATGAATTATGATGGGAGATATATTGTTATTTCACAGTATTTCTACATCAGTCATCAATTATTTCTGCATTTAATACGTCTGGGTTTCAAAATAACAATCAAGAATTGGGTTAAACACAAATTTAATTGGTGTTGAGTGTTTAAATAAATATGATATTGATGATTATTATACGAAGCGAAGTTGTGCTCACGCAATATTGCATTTGCCAGTGAAATTGTAGACTTGCAAGCTATTATGTGAATTATTGTGGAGCATTCGCTAGAATTATAGGCCATGTGTTTAGGATTACGAGGAGCACATGTTGCAATATTAATGGCACCAATTTATTGATGATAATTATAATGGTGAGGCACTCAATGTTCATTTACCGAACGACAGTCATGTGAAAACCCATGCCATGTGCGTGATGATTATTCTGACTTGAAACTACAACGTATTCTTCGGAATATTCCTTGAATAAGCGATTTCTTGGGGATCCAATGACTGATTTCTAGACAGATGATGGACAGAAATGTGAATAAAATGAAAGTCACGCACATGATAAATTAATATCCGTTTTACATTGATAATCCAAGCTAAAAATAAAGTTTAGGAGACGTGTAAAATAGAATGTAAATACCGTGTACCTTGTATGCATGTGTGTTGTATGAGTGTGAGTAGTTAGCAATTATTTGCCATGTCCAGGTTTCAAGTGAAGTGAATTATTTGGTAGATTTTGGTTTGTCCTTGTATTATGTCGTGGAGGAAAACCATTTTGGCATTTCCAGTGAATTTAATTGCTTTTGATGGAGATATTTGAGACTAATGGTGAATTTTAGATCAGGACAGACATAATAATTTAATGATTGATTAATTTTTGTTTAACCCTTAAAGATCGCAATCAATTCTAGAAAGAATTGCCAATAAGACATAATGGAATTCAACAAGATGTTAAAGATGTAAAATTAAATTTTGTAACAGGATTAAAACCAGTTATAAGAGGATCTGACCAGAAGCTTGAATACACAAGTTATTCAGTGAATAATTTAATCCACATGCATAATTAACAATTAATGTTAGAATAGTCCGACTCGTTGGCTGAACGGTCAGCGTACTGGCCTTCGGTTCAGAGGGTCCCGGGTTCGATTCCCGGCCGGGCCGGGGATTTTAACCTTAACTGGTTAATTCCAATGGCACGGGGGCTGGTTGTATGTGTTGTCTTCATCACCATTTCATCCTCATCACGACGCGCAGGTCGCCTACGGGAGTCAAATAGAAAGACCTGCACCTGGCGAGCCGAACCCGTCCTGGGATATCCCGGCACTACAAGCCATACGACATTTCATTTTTCAGTATTAGAATACGTAATTAGTGATTTTTAAATCACAAATGATGATAGATTTAGACCAGGGAAAATGTGGTAGAGTTTAATTTGGACCAGATGATCTGTAATGTATTGTAAATAAGTTGTCAATTTTTGAAACAACTCATATGAAGTTAGGTTTGTAATCAGTCACACGCGTTAGGGAAGTTTTGAGTTTTTACATTTATTTGAGTGAGCGTACTCTGTTTAATTTCTTTTACGGCAAATTATATTTTTTAATTACCCCAGGACAATTTTAAATCAGTATAAACTTATTTCAGTGTATTTTTCGTTTAACCATGACGTGAGATTAATTACTTTGGTTATTTCTGGTTTATTTCATAATAATAATCGAGGTCATCAGTTCAAATAGCAAGTTTATCTCAAATTACATTGAGTTAAAATTTATGTAAATTAGTTAGTGGATAAATGAACTTTCAGACACTATACCAAGAGATGATTTTTGATTTATCATGCCAAATTACCTGTGAGATGCGGTATTGTTAATAAATGTTAGCCTTATTTTTACTTGCCAGCCCCACAGTGTAGGGGCAGTGTGCCTGCCTCTTACCCGCTGGCCCAGGTTTGATTCCCGGCCAGAACAGGGATTTTTACCTGGATATGAGGGCTGGTTTGAGGTCCACTCAGCCTACCTGATTACAATTGAGGAACCATCTGACTGTGAGATGGCAGCCCCGGTTTAGAAAGCCAAGAATAACGGCCGAGATGATTCGTTAAGCTGACCACATGACACCTCGTAATCTGCAGGCCTTCGGACTGAGCAGCGGTCACTTGGTAGGTCATGGCCCTTTGGGGCTGTTGTGCCATGGGGTTTGGCTTTTTTTTCTTATTTTAATTTGTCATGGAACTGAAATTCCTTCCAATGAAAGATCACAAAACAGTATGTAAGTAATTACATTATTCCTAATAAAATTGTATGTAAAATGTTGTTAACAATGTGAATCCTTATAAATGTGCCAGTTCTGACTGCAAGGCCTTGAAAAAAAAATAGCACGACCTCCAGTTTATTTATGCCTCATAAAGACTACAAAAGGTTCTTAGAACAAAAAGTGGGAAACATAAAAGTACAGAAAAATTATTTTAAAAGAATTTCAAACCTTATTTGTTTTACATTTTACAACAATTAAACTTTTTTTGAAGATCCCACTCATTCAATTAATTCATGAACATTAATTTCAGTAACTGTTATCCTGATTAAATGGCAGGACTTTGAACTTTTAACATAACTCCTATGAATATTATTATTATTATTATTATTATTATTATTATTATTATTATTATTATACATATATCATCATTATAGATCGTTATGCCTATTAGTGTTCAGTCTGCAAGCCTCTGTGAATTAACTTAACGTTGCCACAATCCTCTATTTGCAACTAGTGCTGTGGCCTCATTTAGTTCTATACCTCCTATCTTTAAATTGTTAGAAACCGAGGTCTAACCATCATTGTATTGGTTAGGGGCCGATGACCTGCGATGTTAGGACCCTTAAAACAACAAGCATCATCATCATCGTCTTGGTCTCCCTCTACTTCTCTTACCCTCCATAACAGAGTCTATTATTCTCCGAGGTAGCTATTCTCCTCCATTCGCCTCACATGACATCACCCCCAAAGCCAGTATATGCGGACAGCTTCATCCATCAAGTTCATTCCTAACTTAGCCTTTATCTCCTCATTCCGAGTACCCTCCTGCCATTGTTTCCACCTGTTTGTACCAGCAATCATTCTCGCTACTTTCATTGTTACTTCTAGCTTATGAATAAGATATTGAGTCCACCCACCTTTCACTCCCCTAAAGGAAAGTTGGTCTGAAAACAGACCGATGTAAAGAAAATTTTGTTCGGGAGCTGACTTCCTTCTTACAGAATACTGTTGATCGCAACTGCGAGCTCACTGCATTAGCTTTGCCGCACCTTGATTCAATCTTACTTACTATATTACCATCCTGGGAGAACACACATCCAAAATACTTGATATTACCTACCTGTTCTAGCTTTGTATTACCAATCTGGCATTCAATTCTCTTGGATTTCTTACCTACTCACATCAATTTAGTCTTCGAAGGATTAGTTTTTTTATTATTATTATTATTATTATTATTATTATTATTATTGGTTTTATCTTCCACTAAGTACTATTACAGTTTTCAAAGACGCCAAGGTGCCAGAATTTTGCCCCGCAGGAGTTCCTTCACATACCTGTAAATTTACTGACAAGAGGCTGGGTAGTTGAGAACCTTCAATTACCGCTGAAATGAGCAGAGGTTAAACCCCCCAGCTTGGGTTCAGAATGCCAGTACTCTACTGTCAGAGCCAATCAGGCTGGCCAATGAATATTTCATGTATATTTCAGCTTAAATGTCCCGAATTATTAACTAGTTTACATTCCACCTCAAAACAAATCATTTTCTACATAAAAATGTTCATATTCTGGTCAGAATATGGAACATTTGATATTAATATGAAAAACTGGATTGCAGCAATCTCCTGTAGCTCAATATGAAGATGCATGTATCTAATTTAATATTCATTAAACTGAAATGGTAAAAATCTGACCGGGGGAGTTGGCCGTGCGGTTAGAAGTGTGCAGCTGTGAGCTTGCATCGGGGATATAGTGGGTTCGAACCCCACTGTCGGCAGTCCTGAAGATGGTTTTCCGTGGTTTCCCAATTTCACACCAGGCAAATGCTGGGGCTGTACCTTAATTAAGGCCACGGCCGCTTCCTTCCCATTCCTAGGCCTTTCTTCTCCCATCATCGCCATAAAACCTATCTGTGTTGGTGAGACGTAAAGCAACTAGCAAAAAAGAAATCTTTTGAGTTCGGTATAACATTAGACCTGAAATGGTGAAATATAGGAAGAAATAGCTTCATAGAGTAATAAGATTAGCATGGAATGTTAGTAAGGTACCTTCTAGCTGGACAAAAGCAGTAACTGCTCATATCTGTAAGCAAGGGAACAGGAAGTATTGCAACAACTATCGACGTATTTCATTCATCAGCATACCAGGCAAGGTATTCACTGGCATTCTGGAGAGGATGGTATGATCAGTTGTTGAGAGTAAGTTGGATGAAAACTAGTGTGGTTTCAGACCACAGAGAGGCTGTCAGGATCAGATTTTCAGTATGTGCCAGGTAACTGAAAAATGCTACAAGGGGAATAGACAGAGTACCGAGAAAAAAGATGTTTGCCATGCTGGGAGACTATGGGATTAAGGGTACATTATTAAAAGCAATCAAAGACATTTATGTTAACAACTGGGCTGCAGTGAGAGATGATGGTAAGATGAGTTCTGGGTTCAAGATACTTACAAGGATTAAACAAGACTGTAATCTCAGTTAGGTAGAAATGTAGTTAGCACTTTGGCCTATGCCGATGACTTGGTCTTAAAGGCAGATTGTGCTGAAAGCCTGCAGTCTCAATACCTTGGAACTTGAATCAAGGTGCAATGAGTATGAAATGAAAATTAGCTTTTCCGATACTAAGTTATGTCAGTAGGTAAGAAAACTAACAGATCTGAATGTCAGACTGGAAATACAAAGCTGGAACAGGTTGATCATTTCAAACATTTAGGATGTGTTTTCTCCCAGAATGGTAGAATAGTAAGCGAGATTGAATAGAGGTGCAGCAAAGATAATGCAGTGAGCTTGCAGTTGCGATCAACAGTATTCTCTAAGAAAGAAGTCAACTCCTGAACAAAATTATCTTTACACTGCTCTATTTTCGGACTAACTTTACAGAAATGAAAGCTGGGTAGACTCAGGATATCATATTCGTAAATCAGAAGTAACAAGCAAGAAAGTAGCAGGAATAATTGGGAACATGCATAATTTTCAAAAATATTTTTTTTGAAAAGTACACCAATGAAATAGTACGTAAACGTATTACATTGTGGTATGTTGCCTTTTTTTTATGGTAGAAAACATGTTTAATAGTGCCTTTCCGCAAGGCGAGTGAAACGGCCTCTGACGTAAGCGGCGTGCTGTGACGTCACGATCCAGTACCGCATGGAGCTCTACCAGCCGTTGTGCATCAGCCGTTGCTAAAAGCCGATTGTTTATTATTCATGATCGCGAGTAACTTCGAAATGACAGAAGAAAGGTTCGAAACAGCACAGTCAGACAATCTACCATGTGTAGATGTCATCATTCTTGAAAAATGTGACTTTTGTGGCCGCAGAAATTCGCGGATAACAAGCAAGTTTGTAAGTGGCGTCTTTTATATACGTGCAATGTACTGTAACCCATAGTATTAGGATAACAACGAACCTGGATAGATATCACATCACTTTCAACATTTCCTTCTAGACTGATTCCCCTATTAAAGAATAACATTACATTTTCGGGCTTTCAGCATTAGTAAAGTAAGAAATCGGATTTCAGCACTAACATAAACATATAGGTAGCATTATAGTACTAGTCCGCTTCTGTGGTGTAGTGGTTAATGTGTCCACTCCCAGAGGCCCGGTTTCGATTCCCGGCTCTGCCATGAAAGTTGAAAACAAATAGTACGAGGACTGGAACGGGGTCTACTCAGCCTCGGGAGGTCAACTGAGTAGAAGGGTTTCGAATCCCACCTCAGCCATCCTCGAAGTGGTTTTTCGTATTTTCCTACTTCTCCTCCAGGCACCTAAGGCCACGGCCGTTTCCTTCCCTCTTCCTTGTCTATCCCTTCCGATCCTCCCATCCTCCAACAAGGCCCCTGTTGAGCATAACAGGTGAGGCCGCCTGGGCGAGGTAATGGCCCTCTTCACCAGTTTCATCACCATACTCAAAGTCTCAACGTTCCAGGACACTGCCCTTGAAGTGGTAGAGGTGAAATCCCTCGCTGAGTCCGAGAGAAAACCAACCCTGAAGGATAAACTGATTAAGAAAGAAAGAAAGATCATAGTACTATAGGGCTATAATCTATCATTCCCAAAAATATATATATTTATGGTTGGGACAACTGGCCTACCCACTTCCAGGGCCCATGAAAGAGAATTAAATATCTTTGTGGAGGGAAAAAGTTAAACATGATAAAGATAAATATGACTTCATCTAGTTTTCACAAGTCGGGCTGAGTGGTTCAGACTGTTGAGGTGCTGGCCTTCTGACCCCAACTTGGTTCAGTCCGGTGGTAGTTGAAGGTGCTCAAATACGTCAGCCTCGTGTCGGTAGATTTACTGGCACGTAAAAGAACTCCTGCAGGACTAAATTCCTGCACATCGGCGTCTCCGAAAATCTTAGAAGTAGTTAGCGGGGCGTGAAGCCAATAACATTAATTACATTTGGCTTTTAACAAGCTGAACATATCAGGAAAGAAAAGTGTCATGGTGACATTTTAGTCGCTCAATACAGGAATGTCTTTGGGTGCTGTGACTTTTACTTTTTTTTTTTTACGTCACACCGTCACATATTGGTCTTATGGCGACGATGGGACAGGAAAGGCATAGGAATGGGAACAAAGCGGCTGTGGCCTTAGGTACAGCCTCAGCATTTGCCTGGTGTGAAAATGGGAAACCACGGAAAACCATCTTCAGGGCTGCCGGCAGTGGGGTTCAAAACCCACTATCTCCCGGATGCGAGCTCACAGCTGCGCGCTCCTAACCGCACGGCCAACTCGCGCGGTATTTTTACCCTTCGGTTTATTGACTTGGCTTGTATAACCTAAAACTTAGGCTAAGTTGGATAATATTTTAAACACCTACATCACTATTTTCGCCTGTGTGCAAATTATGTTATTTATTTCATTAATATTATGATAATTATTATAACTGAGCATTGTTAACTTATAAGACCCCAACAGACAAGCATTGGTTTTGTGTAGAGTTATACATTTGTTAAATTCACGTTGTTTCCTTTCATGATGTACATGCCTATTCTTTGTTACATTATAGAGTATTTAGATGTAGCCTAAATTTCTTTACCAATTAAGCTCTTCAATAAAGACATACAGTAGAGTCTCGATTATCCGACTTAAACGGGACCTGGAGTATGTCGGATCACCGAAAATGTCGGATAATACGGAATAACTTTGAAAATGAACTAAAACAAACAGGAAGGCTATACTGTATTACGTACTATGTTTTACGGGACTCTATTTATTGACTTATTAATTCAATTGTACAGTAGATGCAGTACTCTTTTCTTACTACGCCTGTAGCCAGGTGCAGACGTCTTGGCTTGGGCTGCAAGAGTTTTGATGTCAGCATCTTGAAATTCAGCCCAGTCTCATCACAATTAAAAATCTGATCACCGGATAATCCTTCAGCAAGAATTATTTCTTGAAATTGTCTTTTAAATTTCACAACCTCATCGGATTTAGCTGACAGTTTTTCTCCACAGATATTAAGCTGCCCAATGCCGTACCGTTTTTTCCACCGATCAAGCCAGCACTGGCAGTAAAATTAGGGTCCCTTTATTAAACTCCTTCTCGATATACACCGCCATTTCTTGCACAATGGGGCCAGATATTGACAAGCCCTTTTCCTGGTTTTTAGTGAACTAGAGAAATAGTGCTTCACTTACTTTTTCGTACTAACATTTTTTCATTGTTTTTTTCTAATTTTCAGTGCATCACTTGTTGCTTTGGTAGCACCACTTTTCAATTTATTCCCTCGTATGTTTCCAGTCTCCCACTGTAACACGTTCAACAGCATAATCTGAAGCCATTTTTTGGAGAGTTTCCCCTTTGTCCAGTCTCTTTAACCCACTGTACTTGTCTTCCACAGAAACAATCACTTTCTTACGTTTACTCGCCATACTCACAGAGGATATGAAAACTATAACATCCGCACCCAACCAATACTACATTGAACAATCCTACCGCATGACTGCCAGTGCTTGTCCCACAGTCGCACCCTCCACATCCCGTGTCCCAGAATTGCATCCACCTAAAGTTCAAATTAAGACTACCAGTGTCGGATAACACGGAGTGTCGGATAAGCGAAGGTCGGTTGAGCGAGACTCTACTGTACATAACTGTCCCATGCCAAGATATATTGGTAGAATTAGAGCTGTCAAAATGGTTCATAACCCCTTTGATTTATTATCTTGACATGGATCACCGAAAACATGGGTTAGGTTTGGAGAATACTTTAATAATCAGCATTATTTAATGCACTGTTTATTACTTTCATATTCCAAGATGTAATTGAAGCATTTAAATAAAGCATCATACATGAAAATTTAAAGTTTTACCACTAGAACAGCTGACATGGAAAAGTGATTTGAAAATTCAAACAAATTCATCTTACGTTAAAATATTTTTTTAAAAAAATAAAATAAACTGTAGACTTTTCCGATATATCACCAGCATTTCTCCGGCTCGCCAAAATCCATTTCTTCCTAGTTTTAGCGTCTTTGGAACATTTATAAACAATTTGTTTGGTATGGTATGCGATGTGCTACTGCACATCGGAACTCTACACCATTTATAAGTTTTCTGCCTCACTGTCTGCGCAGGATTCATTTTAAGTCTAAAATATACCACTCAGATTATTATCCAATGTATAAACCTCGAATTTAACCATACTAGACACTAACGTAAAGTAGAAATACGCGAAGTGTATCCTGCTTCTCACAGCACACTATGTGTTATTTCGTCTGCTAATTCAGTCAACCTGTACGATGACGTCAGACCAATGTGATCGCGTGCTTGCGTGACGTGACATTTTCGTAGATTTTTATCACGTTTGGAGTTATTATTTGTACATTCTAATCACATTTTTGAATTCTGCATGAAATTTTGAATCAGATTAGCATATTTTTAATTAAAACCCCGGATCATGCATGTTCCCTATTGCTGGTACAAACAGGAGGGAACAATGGCACGAGGGTAATCAGAATGAGGAGATAACATCTAAGTTAGGAATGAACTCTACTAATGAAGCTGTTCACATTAACCAGCTTCAGCGGTGTGGCCATGTGAGGTGAATGGATGAGGATAGGTTACCTAGGAAAATAATGAACTCAGCCATAGAGGATAAGAGAAGTAGAGGAAGACAAAGACTACGATTGTTTGACTTGGTCTCCGGCAATTTGAAGAGAAGTAGAGGAAGATCAAGACTACGATTGTTTGACTTGGTTTCTAGCGATTTAAAGATAAGAGGTATAGAACTAAACAAGGCCACAGAGATAGATACAAATATATGATGATGGTGGCAGATAGTAAATTCACACAGACTTGCAGACTGAACACTGAAATGAATAAAACAGTCTATTATGAAGTTGTATGTATGTATGTATGCATGCATGTTACATTTTCCACTGAATTAGTACTACTCCACTGAAAAAATATGTGCTGTTCCAAAAAATATTTACTGGAAACACTAACAGGTTGGCAGACTTGTCATGGTTAGGGAAAATGATTCACTGCAATTAAAATAACTGAAGATGTCTGGGAAAGTTTCAATATATTCCAATGAAATATCTTGGGAGCCAAAATTATCAGTCACCTCAACCAAGAGTTCTGAACAGCAGGCAACACATGACAATCAAATCAAATGTAATGACAGAACCCTTTCCAACCTTGGTTTAGAGAATATATTGAAAATAAACTTACATTAGTAAGTAAGTAAGTAATTCGTCTTTATTCATGGCGAAGTTAGGGCTCAAGGCCCTCTCTTACACTTAACCACAATATTTAAAATAATTAACATACATACAGTATAATATTTAAATACAATAAATCATTTTAAAATAATATATTACAAATAGAAAATATGGAGATTGTAATATAAAACAATTATAGAATGTACAACATGACAATCTAAATGTACATGATAATAAATATAAAACTAACACTAGTGATAATAAGAGATGGAAACACAGTAAAAACCTATAACTAGCGAATATATTTCTAATTTTTATGAAAATATGCTCATTCACACTACACACATCGAAAAGTCAGCTAGAAGTATTCAGAAAGTGATTTCGGCAACCCATCTTAAATCTCCTACGAGAACGCAAATCCCTAATGGTAGCAGGTAGGGTATTCCACAGCCTCGCGGCAGTGACTACAAAGGTGCGGTTGTAGGTCCTGGAGTGACTCGAGAGATATTGTTAAACAGGAGCCAGATCGTGTATCGTGGTTATGATAGGAGGAGAGGTAATTAAATTTTGAAGAGAGATAATTCGGTACACCTGTGTTTAGAACTCCATGCAGAAGGGACAACATGTGGAGATTGCGACGCTCATGAACATGAAGCCATGACAACTCCCTGTAATAAGGTGAAATGTGAGAACCATATCGCAGCTTAAATATGAATCGAATACAGGTGTTTAAACTCCGTTCAAGCATCTTGTTACTGTCATGAGATATGTCCATAAGTACAGTGTCGCAGTAGTCTAGAATTGGTGAGATTAGGGATTTTACCAGTTGTATTTTAAGATGTTTTGGAAATATAGTATAGTAGCGTTTGAGAGGAAAAAGGGACTTCTGCATTTTACGGCTAGAATATAATGTGTAGAGTTATATGTCACACCCATAACTTCTGTCACACCCATAACCATTGATTACAAAATTAATATTTCAGATGATTTATTCATTACTGATGAACTGCTACTGCTATGAAAACTAGCAAGACCTTGGATATACTGTACGTATAAAACTAATGATCTATGTCAAGTGCCAATATTACAGAAATCAGGCAGCAGCGATGGGTCGAACCAGTTCATTCATGTGAACTACTTCACTGTTAAGTTTACTGTGTGTTAAATCAGCTGATCTGTACTGTAATTATGTATTGCATTATTTTTAAAGTACATTTGATGTTCTAATGGGTAATAAAAGGCCATTTTTTTGTCTGAAATTTCTGATAACTTTCCATTGATACAGTTTTGGGTGTAGATTATCCAGATTTTCGGACTGGCGGCGTTTGGATTAGCGGGGCTCCACTGTATATATGAGGGTAGATGGGAAAGTAACGCACAAAAAAATTTTCCCCAATAAGTTTAGTATGTACCAAAACCAAACAAATCAAAAATGAAATTACATCTTTGACCTACTTTTCTATATAGTCACCAAGTTTCTCAACACATTTCTCCTATCGCGGTAACAGTTTCAATACGCCCTGTTCGTTGAAGGCCGATTGGTTGGAGTATCTGTCGCAAAGAGTTAGCCGGCCAGTAATTCCTTCATGGGACAAAACAGATGGAAGTCCGATGGTGCCAGGTGCACCTCCCACCCAAATTTGGAGAGTTTCTTCATGAAAACAGGAGCAGCAACATGGGGATAGGCATTGTCATGAAGTTTGACACCATCAACATTAATGTTGCGGCGTTTGTCAGAAAGGGCACGATGCAACTTAATCAAAGTTTTAATGTAGGGAATATAGGGTGCAGCATTCACAGTGGTTCTAATTCCTGATATACAACGTTGTTATTATAAGCCATAAATTTCATTTTTGTTCCGTATTGAAATGCAATTGTAAGAAATAAATTGATACCTTTTCAATATAATATATTGTATATTATCAATTTATTTCTTATATACAACGTTGTTAGGTACCATTCGCCATTGCCCATCTTTTTGATAGCTTTTATTGATACAAGTTCTTCCAATTCGTCTTTCGATCTTCTGTAATCTGTCAGTTTTGGATTGTTCATTTAAACGGAATAATGTTTCTGCGGCATATATGGCTTCTGGCTTTATGACACTATTGTAAATGTATGATTTTCGCATTAATGAATAAGCATTTCATTTTGTTTCCCATATTAATTTTTTGTGCCTTTGATAACTTGTTTGCCCTTATCTGAATTGAAAGTTTTTCATTTTAATTATTTGTTATTAACTCACCTAGATATTTGAATAGTGTTACAATTTTAATTTTAGTACTATTAGTATGTATTTCTTTTAATGGTGTTGGGTTTTGGAGCATAATTTCTGTTTTCTCAAATTATATTTTAAGGCCAATATTATTTGCAATGGTGTGAAGCACTGATACTTGAGTTTTTGCTTCACCTAAATCTTTGGCTAGTAACGCCATGTCATCTGCAAAACCAAGGCAATTTGTTTGGATTTTCCTACCTATTTTAATATTGAAGGGCATTTCTTAAATCATTCTCGCATTACCATTTCTAGTGCACAATTTAATAGTAATGTTGATAAGCCACCACCCTGCCATAACCCAGTAGTTACTTCGAATGGATCTGATAATTCGCCTCTGAAATGTTTAATAAAGATTTCCTGTGAATACAATCGCAGGCCTTCTTGAAGTCCATAAATGTTATCACCATATCTCTATTTCTTTTTCTGTTGTAATCCATTATCGGTGTGAGGCTCATAATTTGGTCAGGGCAACTTCTCCAATGCCTGAAACCTGCTTGCTATTCTCCTAGTTGATTTTCAAGTTGTAATTTAATTTTATTGAGAATAATTCTAGAGAAAATTTTATACGTAACGTCCAGGTGTGAAATCCCTCAGTAATTATTAGGGTCTGTTTTGTCCCCTTTTTAATGTAGTAGATGGATGATGGCTGTTGTCCTATGTTTCAGGATTTTTTTTGTAATCCAGGTGTTGACTAGTTGTTGATGAAGGGCAATTATTGTTGAACTTCACAAATATTTCCACATTTCTTCAAAGGTCTGATCTTCTCCACATGCTTTAAAATTCTTCATGTCATTCAGGGCTGTGTAAACTTCCTTTATTGTAGGAGGGTTTATATTCTCTGTTGGGGTTGTTATCGGTGTACTGACATCTAAGTGAAGGAATTCTGTTGGTTCTTCACAATTTAGGAGAGTTTTGAAATATTTAGCCAGGATCTGTGCATTGTCATGGTTGTTGTGGGCTAATTCACCATTTCCATCTTGTAATGATAAGGTTGGGGTTTCATACTTAGTCAAATGTTTCTTAAAATTTTTGTAATAATTCCGTAAATGTGATAATTTGAATTCCTCTTCAACTGAGTTCAGAGTTTCTTTAAGATACTGTCTTTTTATTCTTCTCAAGGTTTTAGTTGTATCATTTCACTGTTTAACTAAATTTTGAAAAGATGCTTCAGATTGTCAATCATATCATCACATTCATTATTCCACCACTGATGTTTTTTATAAGGCTTTATTGGGGCCAATTCTTCTGCAATTTGCTGAAGGTTACTAACTAGGTCATCTATGTTATCTGTGATTTTAATTTTTTCTGTTGTTTTTTGATAATTTTCATTTTTAATTAGCAGTGTAGAACCTATTTTCCTTTTTGGTTTATAGACTTCTTGTTGTAGTCTCCTTTGGGGAGTTAATTTGATTTTAATTTTAACTACACAATGATCTGAGCCTTTGTCTATTCCTTGAAGAATCGTGACATTATACACTTCTTTGTGATATAATTTATCCATAAATACATGATCTAATTGCCATTCACCTGTGTAACGATTCATTTGTCAAAAGAATTTTTTCACTGACGAAGCTTGCTAAAACCGAAACACGCGCAAACATTAAATTAAATACTGATATTCTATGTATTACATTTTATTTTAATCTAATTTGTCAACAATAAGTGAAAATATTATAGATTTCTTTATCTGTAGTATTGTTTTGCAAACTGAGATCACTATTCTGCTATGTGATTATGATGTAGGTCTGTTGCTAATCATCTAGTAAACAAATGGCTTTCTGTAACTTTCACTTGACTGCCCTGTGTTCTTCACATTTTCAAAGCAATTCTTGCTTGGCCTTAATTGCAGTTACATGCAGTCAATTAGGACTTCAGGGGAGTGAATGTCATCATGGGTAAAGGATGAACCTTATTCAGTTTGTCATACCCAACCCTATCACTATTATGTAGAATCCTAGGTTAGATATTGCTGAACTAAGCTCCATGAGCATTAGCAACATGGTGGAGTCAGCTGTTTAAAATTCTTCACTGGTGAAGAATGGTACTTTTAAAATGAAGAACAAACTTACAAATTTAGTAACAAAAAAAAGAACCTATGATGGGCCTTGGCATACCTAGCAACTGCTGCTCAGCCCAAAAGCCTGCTGATTACAAGGTGACATGCCACCTGGGTGACTGCCCTTAATGCAGATCAGTAGTGATTGATTGATTGATTGGTTGATTGGTCAGCATGACTAATGTGATAGGCTGTACTTCTTGCTGCTGAATTGTTCTCACATAGGCTGAATGGACCTTGAACCAGCCCTCAGATCCAAGAAAAAATCCCTGACCTGGCCATGATCGAACTCGGGGCTTCTAGGTAAATGGCAGGCTCACTGTCCGTAGATTATGGAATAGACCAATTTATTAAAACTTAACAGCCGGGTTGGGTGGCTCAGACGGTTGAGGCACTGGCCTTCTGACCCCAACTTGGCAGGTTTGATCCTGGCTCAGTCCGGTGCTCAAATACATCAGCTTCGTGTAGCACGTAAAAGAACTCCTGCGGGACTAAATTCTGGCACCTCGGCATCTCCGAAAACCATAAAAGTAGTTAGTGGAACGTAAATCAAATAAATTCTTTTTTTTAAAGAAAACTTAATAAAATTGCACAAAGTCCCCAATTTATTGTCAGGTGGATATGCCACATTAAAAATCTACCATAAAGTAAGATTATAAAAAGGTAAATTCATTCATTCATAAAGAAGTAGGAATATAAGGTGCTGCTGCACAGGCCTACTATTATATGCATTCAATCACATAATCCACAGGGCAACTTCCCTCTGAAATAATTTTCCTTGAGAAAATGATATACTTGGATTAACTGCACACCAAAATAGCTGGTTATAAAGACTTTTCATTCATCACTCAAAATCACACCTAAAATATCAGTAAAACACTTGCTTGGTTCTGCAGCTATGCTCAAGGAGTCAAGCTATCTCCTGTGGGGAGAGAGCGGCAGTTTACCTACTTTCAGCAGCATGACTACACTCTGTTCTTACTGGAGTGTGGTCAAGCACACAGTGTGTTGCTGGTGAATACTTGGTCTATGTTTTCTGTTTGGGCAGGACCACGCTGTCACCTTAGCATGCGGCGTGCTCATCACCAGCAGTTTACTTTTCCGTGCGGCCGAAGATCCCAGCATAGCAAGCGGCGTGCTCATCACCAGCAGTTTACTTTTCCCAGCATCTAACAATATGTGCAAGGAATTTCAACAGTATATAGACTGGAAGGTTGGTAAATATAACTGTGGAATTACCATGTAACCTGTCCCATGGGTCCAGAGTTAACACTCAGCACTTGGTGTTAGTCTTCTTGCACGTAAAATTCTATTTTACAAACAAATTTTAAGTTCACTTTATAATAAAATATTTCTATCCTTCAACCCAATATGTGGAAAGAGACAGACGACTATATCCTTTACCTGACTGATTAGGCTTGCCAAGCTGCAGCCTGGGGACTTGACAGCATATCCCATGATGCACAGCCAGACAGATCTGCAACATTATACATTTTAAATTCACAACTTACATTCCTCCAGTATTCAAAACTACAGTACAAGCAAAAGTGATTGCAAGATGCCTAAACTACCCTTCAAAGTTTTTTTAATTATTTCATATAATATCAAAATAATCAGGTGTATTCAGGGGGGGGGGGGGGGGTTTCAATGTTTTGTTTCATCCTGTATTCATTCATGAAAAAGACCTCTCTATTCTCAGACTAAAATAATTAAATAAATATAGACTCAAACAAAAACATACAAAGCAAAACTTGTTTGAAGCTAATATTTAACAAGCTGAACTTCATATTACTGAATTTTAGTCAGCACATTAATCACTGTCTTGAGCAAAAATAATGTACATACTAGATGATACATAAATAAAGCAACAAGAATATGCATATGTATAACCAGTAAAATAATACTGATAAAAGCAAGAAAATCTCAAGTTTTCCATAAAAGTATGTGCACTACAGATTTCTTTGCTTTTAGAAGACAATCTATCTGCAGTAACTGTTCATCATAATCAGAGACCAGGTACCCTACATTTTCCAGTTTTAATAATCACATCATTCCCCTTCTTGAACAAAACACAATGAAAAGAGAATTCAATTTAAATTGGACTGGTATATGGGGAACTCCAGAAAGAATGGAATCTGTATAAGAGGTCACCAGACCTACAGAATTTTCTCAGCTCCAATATATTCAATAGAAAAATGTACGTTCTGCATAAATATCAATTTTGTAAGATCTACTAAATTACTAACAATATTTCTACATGTCTGAATTAAAATCAGCATGTTCATAACGATCTGTTGTCCATACAATATCATATTAGTCAGAAGTTCAGGTACTGTCCAAAGAAAATATTTCACTGCTACATTCTATCATAGCATTTTGCTGACTTTCATTAATACAAGAACTGCCAGAATATATTATATACCTAGAACCGCCGATGGAGTTGTTTTGACCGCTATTGAAATGATTATGATTTTGTTCTCAATATGCATAGCTACCAGTTATTATCATTTCAGATATGTATTACACAGTTCAGAATACATTAAATATGAAATCTAATAGTATCTTGCCTGTTATATACGTGTGTATCGTTGTGTACAGTAACCCTTTTGATACTTTAGCATTTAACCAAATGGCAGGTTTCATTTCTATTACAGCATAGTAGGATAAAGTAGTACTAATACTTATCTGTCTATGCGTTTAACTTTGTTGGTAATCCTTGAGTGGTTCTTGCGAATTTGTAACTTTAGGCCTACTTGGAATTTTCATTTCTATTTTTGCTTAGCAATAACCTATTGTAATTAGGATACATTTGAACGTAGTTTAAAAATTATTGTAGTGCATTGTAGTACCTTATTAGAAATTAGAGTGCTTACCGTATAATCCCAAATACCACCCACCACCGAATAAGACCCGCACCCTAAATTTGAGACGGCAAAATATGGAAAAAAGTAAAAAATCAAATAACTTACATACCTATTTAATTTTCTTCAAATATACCACAAATATAAATTCGACCAGCTTACAATTAATAAAATCATCACAAAAATCGTAAATAAAATCGTTCCAATACTCAGACCATTCACAATTCACCATCGTCATCTGAAGTTTCACCATAGGAACTTTCGTCGCTGGCATCTTTCCACAAATAGTCGTCCTCACTACCGCCCACTGAATTTGAAATTCCACATTTCTTAAAGTTTATGGACACTAGATCGTTGAGAATGCGCGACCATGCGGTCTCGATCCAACTGCATATTAGTCCCACTTCAGGCCTTTTCACTCATCCGGTTGGTGTTAACATGTGATCACCATCAGATATCAATTCGGTGTACAACTGTTTCATTGCAGTTTTGAAAGGCTGGTTCACGCACACATACAACGGCTGTAGAATAGAAGTGAGTCCACCGGGAATTATCGCAAGATCGGTTTTTCCTTTCCTCATCATATCTTTCACGGCGTCAGTTGTACGTCCTTGGTAACTGTCCAACACAAGCATGTTTCGTTTTTGTAACAAAGCTCCCGGGCAACATTGCCAAATGCACTTCACCCAGTCCTCAACTAATGCACTGTCCATCCAGCCGGATTCATGCATTCTAACAATAACACCGGATGGCAATTTTCCTTTTGGAAGTGTTTTCCTTTTCAGAACCACATATGGAGGGAGTTTGGTTCCATCCGCTAATATGCACAACATTACCGCGCATCATTGCTTTTCGTTACCACCTGTTCTGATGGTTACACTTTTAGAAGCATTCATATCCACTGTATTTTCCAACGGCATTTCAAATTAGACAGGTGTCTGGTCAGCATTCCCAATTTGCGACAGCAAATAAGAATTTTGCTTCCACAAATGAATAATGTGACGCTGAAAGGCCATTAAATTTTCTTCATACGCCCCAGGGAAACATTGTGAAATAGGCTTACGTCTCCGAATGGGCAATCCCTTTCTCTGATAAAGGTTCTGGATCCATCCGCGGCTTGCAGTAAAACCCTGTGTTTTGAGTTCTTTTGAGTTCTCTAGTGCTTTCAATTGACACATTTCACTAGAAACACCATATCCTAACTCACGTTTCTCTATCCCAAATTTGTGGAGTCGTTCTTCAATTTCCGGAAACACTGCATGCCGCCCACGGAATGCTCTGCGATTGCCGTTACTTTTTAGAAGTTTATCCTTGTTCTTTCACCAATCACGAATACACGATTCATCAATATTGTACTTTCTGCCAACGGCACGATTTCCGTATATTTCAGCTTCGCTTACAACTTTAAGTTTCTCACGCACAGTAAATGACCGCAGATGCCGTTTTGAATCCATCGATTACTATCAAGACAGCACTTTCATGGGACAAATACGGAACTCTAATGTGAGCGAGGTAGACTTCCGTAACCAACAGTCTCGACTCTCGCAAAGTACGATATCCCGCGAGATCAGCTATTCGTCCACCCAGCATGCCAGCAACACTTATGAAACAAATGACGATCGAGTATCCGCAGCAGCGGCTTTATATTTACCGCATATTTACCCATATTCTTTGATTTACCGTATTTGATTGCCTTACGTTTCGCGTTTACATGCCACTGTAATCGTATTGAGAAAATCGATCTTATTTTCTAAAACGCAACTAAAACACAATAAGACCTGAATGCCCGTTTACATGTGGTATATTGAGTACGGTAACCGTATTCAAATCTATTTCAATACTCCATGTAAACGCAGTAAATATTTACAAGATTGAACGGCTTGAATACGACCCACACCCAAGATTTAGAACCAATATTTTGGGGAAAAGAGTGCGGGTGATATTCGGGATTATACGGTATTCTGTTCTTTTGAGTAGTCTTGCACATTTCAAACTTTAATCATAATTTCCATTTCTGTTTGTGCTCATTTAATAATCTGTTGTAATTAGGGTACATCTGAACATAGTCTAAAAATTATTGTAGTGTATTGTAGTATGTTATTAGAAATGAGTGTATTTATTCTATTACTGTGAAATATTTGTATAGTATAGTATGTGTATTATCTGTGGTATATGTAGTAACTCTCTTACTAGAATTCTGTTGTAGTAATTAGGGTAGACTTAACTGCAGTTTAGAATTGTGTAATTCTTGTGTATTATTTTCTGTTTTCAGTAATTAACAGCAATTTTCATCCTGTCAGAGTGTTTTAGGAACAAAAAAAATCATAGAAATAAGATGTAGTGTAGTAGTATCCTATATAATTACCTTATTGTGAGCTTGCATCCGGGGGATAGTTGGTTCGAAACCCCACTGTCGGCAGCCCTGAAGATGGTTTTCCGTGGTATCCCATTTTCACACGGGGCAAATGCTGGGGCTGTAACTTAATTAATGCCACAGCCGCTTCCTTCCGACTTCTAGGCCTTTCCTATCCCATCGTCGCCACAAGACCTAACTGCATCGGTGAGACGTAAAGCAAACAGCAAAAATTACCTTATTGTCGTGTGATCTTTGTGAACTATCCTAGACAATATTTCTTTCCTTTCATTCTGATTTTTCAAAGAATAAGTTATCTTATTTTTCCTTTTCATCATTCAGTAAAGAATGGCTAAGGAGTGCAAGTGTAGGAACTGTGGGTGTGGCCAGGCATTAAGGAGTATGAGGGAGGAGCTGGAGAATTTGAGGGAGATAATTAGGATTCTCTCAGAGGACAGGAAGGAAAGTAGGCCTCCCTCAAACAATGTATAGGATACAGTACGTGTGAAAGAGGGATGGGAGGGAAAGGGGAAAATTGTAGAAGACAGGTGGTCTAATGTTTTAAGGGGAAGGAGATTGCACGCTCAGGATCAGAATTCAGGACAGGTGTCTGAGAAATAGGTACGAGTCACTGCAGCTAGAACAACCGAGGGAAGATGAGGAACAGGGAACTGTTGATGAGAAGTGTGGAAGTAGGAGGAAGAGAAAAGGTAGGAAAGGGAAATGTAGAGTAGTGGATAGGAAAAGACAGGTGGAACAGTCATGGGATGGAGAGAAGGGAGGAGAAAGTATCTTCTGAAGCTGTCAGGAAAGATAGGGCTGACCAGGAGGGGAGGGGATCAAATAAGGTTGGTAGGGTTGAGGCTCTGGTCATGGGAGATTACATTGTTAGACATGTGGGGAATGTGTGTAGAGGAAAGGGAACCAGGGTAGAATGTTTTCCAGGAATTAGGTTAAGGCAGATGTTGAGAAAAGTAGAAGAGAAAGAGGAGGAAAAGGAGAAGGTGGTAGTGTTTCACGTTGGTACTAACAACATAAGACAAGCAGGTATAAGTACCAACATAGTTGGGGATGTGTGGGATCTGGTAAATACAGTATGTGTGAGGTTTAAGGAAGGGGAGATTGTTATCAGTGGAATACCGTGTAGGAGGGATACTGACTGGAAGGTGATTGGGGATTTAAATGAGTCTATGGAGTGAGTATGTGAGGAACTGCCAGCGAGATTTCTAGATCCTAATGGGTGAGTAGGAAATAGGGATCTGCGCTCAGATGGCCTTCACTTAAACTGCAATGGTACATACAAATTAGGAAATTTGTTTAGAAGGGTTATAGGGAGGTACATTCAGGGGAACAGGGGCTGCCTGGCCGAGGCGGTAAAGGCGTGCTCGGTTCTCCCAGAAGGACGTGGGTTCGAATCCCCGTCAGGAAGTCGTAAAATTTAAGAAACAAGATTTCCACTTCCGGAGGTGCATATGGCCCTGAGGTTCACTCAGCCTACACCAAAAATGAGTACCAGGTTAATTCCTGGGGGCAAAGGCAGCCGGGCGTATAGCTAACCACCGAGGTTAACAATGGTGGAAGCCTTCACCTTCCACTCCTCCAAGGGCCTTCATGGTCTGTACAGAGGTGACTTTGCTTTTACTTTGCTTACATTCAGGGAAATGGAGTAGCCTAGGCAGCGGTGATAAGGGATCAGGGAACTGGAACTCAAGTAGAGATGACATAAAACTGTTAGTGCTGAACTGCAGAAGTATTGTAAATAAAGGAATGGAATTAAGTAATTTAATAGATATATACTTACCAGATATTGTAACAGGAGTTGAATCATGGCTGAGGAATGATATAATGGATGTAGAAATTTTCTCACGGAACTGGAGGGTGTATCGTAGAGATAGGATAGGAACGGTAGGAGGGGGAGTTTCATTCTGGTGAAAGAAGAATTTGTAAGCTACGAAAACATTAAAGATGACAAACATGAAATTCTAGGTGTAAGACTCATCTCTAAAGATAATAGGCAACTTTATGTCTTTCAAGTGTACAGACCAGGAAAGGGTAGCGCTGACGCTGATTCAGAATTATTTTATATGATAATCAGCTATGTGAAAGACTATAAGGAAAGGAACGTGATTGTAGCAGGTGATCTCAATTTGCCAAATGTCAATCGGGAAGGTAATGCAAACGACAGGAAGCATTACCAACAAATGGCAAATAAGTTAATATGGGAAGGGCATCTGATTCAGAAAGCCATGGCACCAACTAGAGGGAAAAATATTCTGGATGTGGTGCTGGTAAAACCAAAGGAGCTCTATAGAGAAACCAAAGTAATAGGTGGTATTATTGATAACGAAGCTGCTTTGTGGTATGGTAGTTTTTAAAAAATGTGAAAGAAAGGAAGGTATTAAAATTAGGACTATTAGGTAGTACCATATGGCTGATAAAACAGGCATGAGGGGGTTTTAAAAAGTAACTATGATCGGTAGAAAATGGTAAATAAAAAAGTAAACAGATTCTGGGATAGGTTTAAAGCAACTGTTGAGGAATGTGAAAATAGATTTGTACCTTTAAAGGTGGTAAGAAATGGTACAGAACCACAATATAAGAACGAAGTGCAGGTTGGAAAGAAATAGAGTCAGAAATGGCTGTGGAAGTAAGGAGAAATTGAGGGAACATACTAGGAAATTGAATCTAGCAAAAAGAAGTCAGCTAAGGATAAAATGATGGCAAGCATAATGGGTGGTCATACAAATTTTAGTGAAAAATGGAAGAGTATCTATTGGTACTTTAAGGCAGAAAAAGTTCCAAGAAGGATATTCCAGGAATCATCAATGAACAAGGGGAGTGTGTCTGCGAGGATCTTCATAAGGCAGAAGTATTCAGTCAGCGGTATGTAAAGATTGTAGGTTATAAGGATAATGTCCAGATAGAGGAGGTGACTAATACTAAAGTATTAAAATTTACCTATGGTAACAATGACGTTTACAATACATACATACATACATACATACATACATGCATACATACATACATACATACATTGTCATTATAGACTGTTATGCCTTTCAGTGTTCAGTCTGCAAGCCTCTGAGAATTTACTAAACATCGTCACAATCCTCGATTTGCAACTAGTGGTGTGGCCTCATTTAGTCCTATACCTCTTATCTTTAAATCGTTAGAAACCGAGTCTAACCATCGTTGTCTTGGTCTACCTCTACTTCTCTTACCCTCCATAGCAGAGTCTATTATTCTCCTAGGTAAACTATCCTCCTCCATTCGCCTCACATGACCCCACCACCGAAGCTGGTTTATGCGTACAGCTTCATCCATCAAGTTCATTCCTACATTAGCCTTTATCTCCTCATTCCGAGTACCCTCCTGCCATTGTTCCCACCTGTTTGTAGCAACAATCATTCTTGCTACTTTTATGTCTATTACTTCTAACTTGTGAATAAGATATCCTGCTCACCGGGCGAGTTGGCCGTGCGCGTAGAGGCGCGCGGCTGTGAGCTTGCATCCGGGAGATAGTAGGTTCGAATCCCACTATCGGCAGCCCTGAAAATGGTTTTCCGTGGTTTCCCATTTTCACACCAGGCAAATGCTGGGGCTGTACCTTAATTAAGGCCACGGCCGCTTCCTTCCAACTCCTAGGCCTTTCCTATCCCATCGTCGCCATAAGACCTATCTGTGTCGGTGCGACGTAAAGCCCCTAGCAAAAAAAAAAAAAAAAAAAAAGATATCCTGAGTCCACCCAGCTTTCGCTCCCGTAAAGCAAAGTTGGTCTGAAAACAGACCAATGTAAAGATAGTTTCGTCTGGGAGCTGGCTTCCTTCTTACGGAATACTGCTGATCGCAACTGCGAGCTCACTGCGTTAGCTTTACTACACCTTGATTCAATCTCACTTACTATATTACCATCCTCAGAGAACACACAACCTAAATACTTGAAATTATCGACCTGTTCTAGCTTTGTATCACCAATCCGACATTCAATTCTGTTGAATTTCTTACCTACGGACATCAATTTAGTCTTCGAGAGTCTAATTTTCATACCATACTCATTGCACCTATTTTCAAGATCCAAGATATTAGACTGCAGGCTTTTGGCACAGTCTGCCATTAAGACCAAGTCTTCAGCATAGACCAAACTGCTTACTACATTTCCACCTAACAATCCCCCCCTGCCATTTTATACCTTTCATTCTTCTTCTTCTTCTTCTTCTTTTATGACCACATAGGATCACTTTAGTCAGTCCGTCGTTCAGGTCTCTTTGAAGGAATTGTTCGGGCTTTGCGGTCCTCCCAGTACTTCTTCAGACGCTCCGATCTTCGTGCCCTTTCCTCAGTTGAAAATGTGCGTGTTGTTGGTTTGTTTTGTGTAAGGGTAAAGCGGAGGTTTGTATTCTTGAGTTTTGTATTCAATTTTATCTTATTTTTGGTGTCTTCTGTTGTAAGGCCTCTTTCCTTCAGATCCTCCCTTACTTCTCTGATCCATTTACATCCTGTTGTGGTATTTTTTGAGACGAGATTGTGTTGTACTAGTTGTTTCAGAAGTCTCGAGTCCTGCATCCTCAGGATATGTCCAAAGAATCCCAGTCTCCTCTTACGCATAGTATCTGTAATGGGTTCTAGCTCTTTGTACACGACTTTGTTAGGTATTAACCGCCACTGTCCATCTTTCTGATATTTTTTGTTGATACAGGTTCTTCCAATCCTCCTTTCAATTTTCTGAAGTCTGTCAGTCTTTGATTGTTTATTCAGGTAAAAGAGTGTTTCTGCTGCATATGTAGCTTCCGGTTTTATAACTGTGTTGTAGTGTTTTATTTTTGTATTTATTGATAGACATTTCTTTTTGTAGATATCCCATGTTAATTTTTGTGCTTTAGCTAATCTATTTGTTCTTACTTGGATTGAGATTTTTTCATTTAAGTTATGTGTTATTACTTCTCCAAGATATTTAAACTGAGTTACTATTTTGATTTTATTACCATTTATGGTGACTTCTTTTAGCTGTGTTGGTTTTTGGGGCATAATTTCTGTTTTTTCAAATGATATTTTGAGGCCAATTTTATTTGCAATGTTTTGAAGTTCTGATATCTGGGTTTTTGCTTCTTTTATGTCCACTGCTAGTAATGCTAAATCGTCAGCAAAACCCAGGCAATTTGTTTTGATTTTTCGGCCAATCTTTATTTTGGGGGGACATTTTCTAAACCATTCCCTCATTACCATTTCTAGAGCACAGTTAAATAATAGTGGTGAGAGCCCATCTCCCTGCCGTAGTCCAGTTTTAATTTCAAATGTCTCTGATGTTTCACCCCTAAACTTCACTTTTGACTTGGTATTGGTGAGAGTCAATTTTATCATGTTTATTAATTTGGGGTGACTAGTCTCTCTCCATTTTTATTTGTTTTCTTGTGTGCTGGCCATTTTCCGATGATGTCACGGTATTTTCTTTCTCTGCCTAGTTGAGCGTTGAAGTCGCCTATTAATAATTTTATATGGTGTTTGGGGATGTTATCTATGGTCTGGTCCAATAGGTCCCAAAATTCTCCTGTTTCCTCCTGGTCTTTTGAGGAGTTGTTTTTATCATTAGTGGGAGCATGGGCATTTATTATAGTATAGATTTTATTAGATGCCTTTAAGGTGAGCGTTGAGAGTCATGGAGACTGTGATCTGAATTCTTGAACTGAGTTTATTATTTTAAGGCTGACCAAAAATCCTGTTCCAAATTGTGGGACATTCTTCATCACTCTCTTCCCGGGTATACCTTTATAAAGTCTGTACCCTTGAGATTCCAAGGCATCCTGGTCAGTGTTTCTAATTTCCTGTAATCCCATGATAAGAATTTTGTGTTGGTCCATTATGTCGGTGATCACTTTTAGTTTACCGGTTTGCATGAGTGAGTTTATGTTGTGTGTAGAGAAGTATGTTATCTGCTTTGGTTTGATTCTTGATTTTGTCTCATTCGTGTATGTAGTACTGGGGTATTTCCGTGCCTCCGACTTCACGGTATCTTTCAGGTGGCAGCCCACCGTATCCGAATGCTGCCTTCTCTGAACTCTTGGTTCAGCCAGTGGAGTATTCCTTAAAAGACCTTCCATGGTTGACTGTCAAGGTGTCACCTGTGTGGGACTAGGTCCCGAATTACAACTCTGGATGTGATCCAGTGAGGTGATAATGAGGCCGCTCCTCTGGAGTACAGACGCCTTGTGCAGCCGCCCCTAACCTGGAGAACAGACGCTGCATAATGGATTCCAGTGGCATTTCCTCCACTGTGGGGACCATCACCCCACCCAAAGGGGCTCATTCGCCCGAAGCCGTTGGCCCCCTTAGGGAGTCAGGTTATTTCCCGCCGCCCAACACTCGGCGTATACCTTTCATTCATAAGATACAAAATTTGAAAACTAGAAAAGCGACTGGAATTGATAAGATTCCTGGGGATATACTAAAGGTAATGGGTTGGGATATTAAGTGCCCTCCCGATAATTCGTGTGCGGATAATTCCCTTTGCGGTTAATAATTTGGAGGGTTATTTTTTAAAGTATTATTTCTTACACCCACTAATCATCACGCTGAGTAAAATTATCGCTGCCTAGTTTAGAAGAATTTTAATGCGATGAGTGGAGACAAAATCATTGATATTTGAGGAGACTGGACTTTGTTTCTCTACAATGTAGTAGTAGGCCTATATGCACACTGCTGCCAGAATGCTGCAAACTTGGAAACATTTGAGCATGTTGCTACGAGTGGCACAGCACAGAGTACCGTAATCTTGGAAGCAGAGACAATGAAAGAGGAATGCACTCGGAATTTACCCTCCCTATCCCCACAGCCCAAGGTCGCTGGACTGTAAGCCAAGTGAAGGGTAGGAGCGCCGGCAGCGAGTGTATTTTAGGCTACTGTAATTGAGAAGTGTGAATGGAGTGCAGAAGTCTTTTCGAAGTTTCGAATAAGTCAGTAGTAAGAGTTTTCAATATGAATGGTCGAAAAATGAAATATAAAAGGTTAACCGTCAGTGAAAAGATGAAAATTATAGAAAGACTGGAAAAAGGCGAGGCGCCATGAAAGTTAGCCTGCGAGTTTGGTGTGGGTGAAACACCAGTGAGAGACATGAAGAAGCAAAAGGAAACTCTCATAAAATTTTCTGCTAACTGTGATCGTTCATCGACCCAGAAATCAATGAGAACATCGGACTATGCAAATCTAGACAAAGCCATGATACGGTGGTTTAATCAAAAACAAGCGGAAGGTATTCCTGTGTCCGGCCCAATGTGTGCTGAGCAAACAAAACATTTTCACGATGCTCTTAGCTTAGAAGGCGATTTTAAAGCATCTTCTGGCTGCTTTACATGGTTTAAGAAACGCTACGGAATACGAGAAATTGCTATTCACGGAGAGCATCTCAGCGCAGACATGGGTGCTGCTGAAAAGTTCGCACACGAATTTCAATCATTCATTAGAAATGAACAGCTTGACCTTAGACAACTTTACAATGCAGACAAAACAGGGTTGTATTGGAAATGTTTACCGTCCCGAACATTAGTGATGCAACAAGAACAGCAAGTCCCAGGCCGCATAACATCCAAGGAAAGAATAACCATTATGGCCTGTGCTAACGCAAGTGGTGATCATAAATTAAAATTATTAGTGATAGGGAAATCCAGAAAACCCCCTTGTTTTAAACAAGAGAATGTACCTTTGCAGTACTACCATCAAAAGCAGCGTGGATGAACAAACAGATATTTAAGGAATGGTTTCACAATCATTTTGTGAAACAAGTGACGACCTACCTAATTAAGCAGTCACTGCCAATCAAAGCAGTGCTCTTGATTGACAATGCGCCTTCTCATCCACACGGAAGTGAGAGAAGGTGATATTTACGTGAAATACCTTCCCCCTAATGTAACTTATATTTTTTAACCTATGGACCAAGGCATTATTGCTGCTTTAAAGAAGAACTACAGATCATCCCTGTTACAGCAATAGGTTGAGGAAGGCATCAATATTCCAACATTTTGGAAGGACTTCAGTTTGTTGGATGCTCTTCATGCAGTCAATAAGTCAAAGGACAAAAGAACCGCTACTACACTCGCACGATCATGGAAATCTGTTCTCGCTGAAGAGCAAGCATTTGCCAGCTTCAGTGACGGTGATATTTCGAACAGGCAACGTAGTCTCGCTACGATGATATCATTACTGAAAAACCTGGATAAATGCCAAGATGCAGAAGAAAGTGACATCATTGAGTGGTTAGACGTCGATAAGGATGATTATGGTTTCAGACATGAAAGTGAGGAGGATACTGTGCGGAATTTGACGGTTGGTGAGGAAGATGGAGATTCAGGCGATATCGAGTGCGGGAGTGATGCAACGGAAACTCCGAAAGTTTCCACAGCCAAGCTAGTGTCTCTATAGACACACTTATCTCTTACATAGAAAATAGAGATTAATTTTTATTTTCAGATATTGTTTGCTTGAGAAATGTACAATCCAAAATTAGAAAAAAATGAACAATTGTCTAAGAAACAAAAAGTGTTAACCGATTTTTTTCGTTAGATATGAATGTTGGCACAATCCACACGGCATTTTGTAATTTTTCTCTAGTGTGTCTTACAATACACTGTGAAGTGTTATAATTATTTTCTGCTTGTTCATAAAATACATGTTATTTTAACCTATGGTTTTGTTTTTACCTGGCTTAGAAATGACTGTGGATAATTCGCAGTTTTCGATAATTCGCAGAAGTGCGTGCATTAATTACAGCGAATTACCGGGAGTACACTGTAGTACCATAACTGAAGTACTTATCTGATTATTGTTTGCATGAAGGAGCTATACCAATAGAATGGAGAGTTGCTATAGCAGCCCCTGTGTATAAAGGAAAGGGTGATACAGACATAAAGCTGAAAATTACAGGGCAGTAAGTTTGACATGCATTGCATGTAAGCTTTGGGAAAGCATTCTTTCTGATTATATTATACATGATTGCGACATTTATAACTGGTTTGATGGAAGGCAGTTTGGGTTTAGGAAAGGTTATTCCACTGAAGCTCAACTTGTAGGATTCCAGCAAAATATAGCAGATATCCTGGATTCAGAAGGTAAAATGGACAGTGTCGTGATTGACCTATGTAAGGCATTTTATAGGGTAGATCATGGGAGACTATTGGCAAAAATGAGTGCAACTGGACTAGAAAAATGAGTGACTGAATGGGTGGCTATATTTCAAGAAAATAGAAGTCAGAGAATTAGAGTAGGTGAAGCTTATCTGTCCCTGTAATTTTTAAGAGGGGAATTTCACAAGGCAGTATTACTGAACCTTTATGTTTTCTTACATATATCATTCATATGTGTAAAGCGGAATCAGAGATAAGCCTTTTTTGAGATGATGTTACTCTGTATAGAGTAATAAATAAGTTACAAGATTGTGAGCAACTGCAAAATGACCTCGATAATGTTGTGAGATGGACAGTAGGCAATGGTATGATGATAAACGGGGTTAAAAGTCAGGTTGTAAGTTTCACAATTAGGAAAAGTTCTCACAGTTTTAATGATGATGATGATGATGATGATGATCGTTGTTGTTTCAAGGGGCCTAACATCTAAGGTCTTCGGCCCCCCACTGGATCAGTTTTAATTACTGCATTGATGGGGTGAAAGTTCCTTTTGGGGATCATTGTAAGTACCTAGGTGTTAATATAAGGAAAGATCTTCATTGGGGTAATCACATAAATATGATTGTAAATAAAGGGTACAGATCTCTGCACATTCTTATGACGGTATTTAGGGGTTGTAGTAAGGATGTAAAGGAGAGCGCATATAAGTCTCTGGTAAGACTCCAACTAGAGTATGGTTCCACCAGGATTACTTGATTCAAGAACTGGAAAAAATCCAATGAAAAGCAGCTCGATTTGTTCTGGGCGATTTCCAACAAAAGAGTAGCTTTACAAAAATGTTGCAAAGTTTGGGCTTGGAAGTCTTGGGAGAAAGGAGATGAGCTGCTCAAGTAAGTGGTATGTTTGCAAGAAATCAGCTTCATTTTCCGTATCAAATCCTATTTACTAAGACTTATAACAATAAAAATCTTCCACCTTTTTGATACTTATATTTGCATTTTAGCAAATTAATTGATTACACACAGTGCATGTTTCGTTCTTTTTTAGAACATCTTCAGCTGTTTACATAGCTTAAGTGATTCACTAAGGCCGCGTTCACACTAAGGCGATATAAGATGAGTGATATATCGTAAGCGATATACGATACACGACACGCACAGACAGATACTTGAAATCTAAAGGGAGGCGATAAAAAAGGCTCACAGCTGTGCGATTGCACAACATATCGCAAGTGACATATCTCTTGAAGTGCAGCTTGCTAGTCTCTTCAGCGATTAGTATCGTACGATATTTCGAGCTGTGAACATGACAGGAAGATTCTGTAATACCTTTCATTAATTTAGTGGAACTGATTGGTACAATTTGTAAAAAAAAATATGTAAAATATCAAATTAAAACGGCTAAATTTTATTAATACGGCTTTTTATATTCATATCTACTTACGTTATAGTAATCAGAAGTTTTTAATCTGAAGAAATGGCCTTCCTTTAAGGGTGTATCTTTTTTTTTCAAGGGTTCGTGACACTAGGCTTTTCAGAAAATGAAAGTTTTCAGGATTCATTCGATAAAACTCCCTGAATTTTGATTCATGTTGAGACAGCTTTCGAGAAACAACGGCCGAGCTATGGTGCAGGTTGGCAAGATTGTAGGGATGTACCCAGTATTTCCATTTTCTTCTCATCCTACTCCTGAACCAATAAGCCACTGGAAAGTCTTTCTCACTTGAACTCATATTTGTAACTGATGTAGTGAAAATTGTGTTCCCACCAAATTTTTATCGCCCAGTGTCATGAACCTTCCTAGCAATATATCGTCGCAATATATTCCTTACTATATATCACTTATCTTATATCGCCTTAGTGTGAACGGCGCCTTAGTGTTTATGTTTTTAAGTACATTATAATCAGGTACCTTGTTCTTCTTAAATACTACGTAAATATAAATTGAAATAAATGAATTAAAAACAATGTGGTGGTTAAATGGGTTAGTGAAATGGGATGGAATGGATATACTTATAGTTAGCCTGTTTTAAAAACTATTTCTATTCATTTGAACAGTTGTTGTTAAAAAGTATCCAGCACTTTTTCACTAAAATATTTCTCTTGTCTTCCAGTAAAAAGTTTTTGAAAAAATGTATGTCTTTCCTTTGACACTGTTCTGAATATTGTTGCAGAAGTCGAAACGGCTATACAGAAACTCCCCAACGAAGTTCAAAATGACGTCAGACATGAGGTAAAAAAGAAAATTCCATACCTTGTAAAAGGCTTAAAAGTTTTCCCAAATGGAAATAAACCCACTTCAAGTTTATCATGTAAAATAAAACAAGAAGAAATAGTAATTACCAAAGCTGATAAGGGGGGGGGGGGGGGACAATAATAGTTTTAGATAAGGAGGAATATATTAGAAAACCAGAAACTTTTTTCAGCAATAGCACTTTTTCGGAAATAGATCGAGACCCTACAATTAGTACTCAGAAAAAGTTAAAAACAATACCAAAAAAAGGCAACCTTCATTTTAAGTGAACAAGATGTCCAAAAACTGATTAATATGAATCCTGGTCTTCCAACTGCAAGGGTCTTACCCAAGTTACACAAAGAAGGAATACCCATAAGACCAGTTATAAACTTCCGCAGCAGTCCTACTTACAAAACATCGCAATACATACATTTCTAACCAATCATTACGGTTTTTACAACAAAACACCAATAAAAAATTCTGTAGATTTTTGCAAAGTACTTAAGAATTTTAAAGTAACACCACATCATGTAACATGCTCCTTTGATATCAAGGACATGTATACAAATATTCCAGTGGAAAAAACAATAAAAATTATTAGGAAGAATCTAATAGAACATAAGCAACTCAGCCTACCAGAAATAGAAGATTTCATTAATATACTTAAATTCATTACGAAACACAATTATTTCACTTTTAATAAGAAGATATATAGACAGGAAAGCCTACCTATGGGAGCTCCCGCTTCTGGCATTTTAGCCAATATTTATCTACATTATCTCGAACATATCAAAATAATAGGACAAATAGAGGGTCTCAATTTATGGATACGCTTTGTAGACGACACTTTTGTAGTGATAGAACATAGAGTGAACAAAAGTGATAATAAGCCTCAATAAATTAAATTCATTAGATTCTAGAGTAAAGTTTACAGTAGAAGATGAAAAAGAAGGTTCCATAAATTTTTTAGACATAAATATAAGATGAGATAAGGAAGAGTTTATTTTTAAGATACATAGAAAACCCACTTTTACTCCTATCACGATAAAGAACTACTCATTGCATCCAGAATCACAAAAAAGATCCGTTTACTACAGTTACATATATAGAGCATTTAATATACCCCTCTCCCACACAGAGCGAGAAAAAGAACTGCTCTTTATCCGTAAACAAGCCCAATATAATGGCTTTGGATTGAATATGGTAAACAAAATAATCAGAAAATTCAAACAGAAGTTTCACACTAATCTAACACCCGAAATAAAGAAGAAAGATAAATACGCCAAGTTTACTTTCAACAATCCTAATTTATATACAGTAACATTGTTCAGAAAACATAACTATAAGATCGCGTATTCAACCAGCAATAACACAAAGCAAAAATTCTTTAATAACAATAGTGTTAATTCCCTAGGAAAAAACAAACATTCAAAATCAGGAGTTTACAAATTGAATTGTGAAAAATGTGAAAAAACCTATGTTGGACAAACTGGGCGTAGTTTTACGGTAAGATACTTAGAACATGTCAATGCTGAAAGGCATAAAAAATTTCCGCGATGGGCCAACATATGAGTACAACTGGACATCAATTCACAACTATAGAGCAGGATTTGACAATATTATGTAAAATAAACAAAGGAGCTCTTCTAAATACATTAGAAAATTTATATATTTATTTAGAACAACAAAGTAATCAGGATAATAACCTGAATGATACAATTGACAACAGGAACCCTTTATTCGAAGGGATATTATCAAATCTTGAAACATTGGGCAAAATAAACAACACAGACAATAAAAGAAAGAAAACGAACAAGCTTCCGCCATCTCGTATATCCACTCCTCCTACCCCTTGTAAAGCCGAAATCGTGACTGTAAGCGACATGCCTCCTCCCCTCTCCACAGCCTTGCCTCCCCCGAAGGTGGAACAAGCATTAGAACACACACACAGCGTTATTACACAAGACGGAAGGCTGCTTCAAACGTAACTGCTCCAAGGTCACAGTAGGAATGGATTTTGACAACAGCAAGGTATGAAACCATTTTTTATATACTCATTTTCCTTGTACAGACATTTTTTTTATCAAAAAGCAAATCCCCCATTTTATTTTATTTCATTTCATTTCAGAATATGGGGAAGCTTCTTTATTATTAGCAAACGGCAATCAGCTTCAAGGTTCCGTAACTAACCCAATTCAAGACATATTATGTAAGTTCAAAAACAAATAGCCGCCACCTTGGAGGGAGTGAATGAAGTGAACACTTAACAATATCCAGAACAGTGTCAAAGGAAAGACATACATTTTTTTCAAAAACTTTTTACTGGAAGACAAGAGAAATATTTTAGTGAAAAAGTGCCAGATACTTTTTAACAACAACTGTTCAAATGAATAGAAATAGTTTTTAAAACAGGCTAACTATAAGTATATGCATTCCATCTCATTTCACTAACCCATTTAACCACCACATTGTTTTTAATTCATTTTAATTCGATTTATATTTACATAGTATTTAAGAAGAACAAGGTACCTGATTATAGTGTACTTAAAAACATAAACACTTAGTGAATAACCTAAGCTATGTAAATAGCTGAAGATGTTCTAAAAAAGAACGAAACATGTACTGTGTCAACTTGTGAAAATTTAGATTTTATAATTCCACCTTTACAATACACTATTGTACCACTATTGTAGTTTCATGACATTTAGATTTTCACAAGTTGATACTTTGACAATACGGGCTCTAATATGAAATTTATAACTTGCAATGTACTGTGTGTAATCAATTAATTTGCAAAAATGCAAATATAAGTATCAAAAAGGTGGAAGATTTTTGTTGTTATAAGTCTTTGTAAGTGGTATGTTCCGATCTATCAGTGGAGAGATGGCGTGGAATAACATTAGCAGACGAATGAGTTTGAGTGGTGTCTTTAAATGTAGGAAAGATCACAATATGAAGATAAAGTTGTAATTCAAGAGGAAAAATTGGGGCAAATATTCCTTTATACCAAGGGGAGTTAGGGATTGGAATAACTTACCAAGGGAGATGTTCAATAAATTTCCAATTTCTTTGCAATCATTTAAGAAAAGGCTAGGAAAACAAGAGATAGGGAATCTGCCACCTGGGCGACTGCCCTAAATGCAGATCAGTAGTGACTGATGGATTGAGCTAACACTAAACGGGGGCAAGTTATTTTATTTTGTCCAAAATGTAATATTTTCCTAGTTTATTAAAAACACAAATGTGATATCTATACTTGACAAAAAATCATTTTGCATCAAAGAACTTGAATTTAAGCTGTAACATAAATCCCACTCAATATTGGAAGCTGCAAGCTAAGAAAACAAATATTAAAGTCTATTTAGTTATTTTTTTGTGGAGGGACTACGTACCACTATTGTAGTTTCATGACATTGTCTTATTTCTTTTTTGGGTATGGAGTGTACAAATGCATTTTGCACATGATGTGAATCCTGTCTCTTTAGATGCACAAACTACATATTGCAACTAAAGTTTGTCTAAATTCTTGCATTTCTATATTTGGTACTGTCGCCTTTGTTTTTCCCTGTCTGCAGACTCTCCAATTTGGGGTTCTGTTCCCACCGACTTTCAGTTCGATCCCACGTAGCCCGTACAAAGCTCCCCTGTTAGCTTTAGGATGTAATTTCAGCACCTAATCTTCTTCCCCGTCCCTTTCTCGTAAATGATCTAGGAATTCATTGCTGCCATGTCAAGGATATTGTAAAATACATGAACTGAACATCTACGTGTATGGTATATGTTGACACTTTTAAAAAACAGTAATATTCTTTCAGGATGACCACAGTAAAGTATGAAGCTTTGGATGTACACCTACGAGTCACAGAGTGACGTCAGATCATGGAGCTGATTGCTTTTCACAAATGAAAACTAACTTACAACTGAGAAGTAACATGGCACACTAAATTATGTCTCCTCCAGCAAAACACAATTTTATTCAATCGTCTGTGAATTATCAAAATCTGAATATCTCTGGCTTGAAAAGTGATTATTTCAATTAACTAATTTCAGATGGTTGGTTTAAAACATATTTTGCTTATCGTTCATTTCCCTCAGAGCCTAGATGTCCCGATGAATATTCGACCCAATAAGACCGGGCCGGGTCATGGCCTGATAGTGTACTATCAGAGAACATTAGGCTGAGTGTAAAAGTAACTATAGGATATGGATCAGGCCCAGCTGAAAGAATTTTTGCTTGCTGAGGCCATCGTTTTGACTGTCAGGTTTAAGTCAAATGCACTGCTAACTCGAATCCAAATCACCCTATAACAACAGTGTGTGCCAACATACTGCGAAATTCACACAGAAATTCTTCAGGTAGAACGTAACAGTGAGCTGGCTTTGTGTTCATAGCTACTTTCTTATGTAGCCTAACATGTCAGAAATGCGTAATTGGAAGCCCTGTTTACCAGCTGTAAATGCAATCACCTTCTGTAATGTGCACTTTAGCACATTTGTAGGTATTTAGGTGGTGATGGTTGTTTTAAGAGGAAGTACAACTATGTAACCACAATCTCTGAACAAATTAAGTGTAAACAAAAAGAAAATAAATCCAATTTTTTTTACTGAATGGAGGAATTTGATGATATTTTTTTAATAAAAATAAAAATGATTTTATTAAGCTGAAACACACACTGAAAACTTGAAACTTAGAAGCTCCTGATTAATCCACTCTCACTCATAAAGCGAAGGATGAGATCAGCAGTATTCCTGTTATCGGCTATAATAAGTTTGTTTTCTGCAGACCGAGGTTCTGTCCTAGGCCAGAGAGACTGGCACACACTGTGAGGATGTGGGTCACAGTGAACTCAGAACCAGAAGAACACACTGGGGAGACCTTCACTCTTCAGGAGGTAAGAATGCGAAGATCTTCCATGACCTATTCTCAATCTACATAAAACTATGGCCTCTCTCCATGAAGGCAGGAAAGAGGATTACCACACCACAATTGTCTTCTTAATTGCTCTCAGCTTGTTGGGAGTTTGGATAGCTAGCCACTCCAATTCCCAGGACGCAAAGATGGTTCAACGTAGCTGAAAACAAATATCCGTAAAAGATACTTTCGTAGATGTAGGTGGTAAAAGTGCCGCTTCTTTTGCAGCTTCATCTGCAAGTTCATTTCCTGCAATCCCAACGTGGCTTGGGGCTGCCCAAAAGTGATTTTGGTGCCAGCATCACACAACCTGGTAAAGTAAAGTAAACTCGTATCCTCATCCCGAGGTGGTGCAGCTCTTTTCAGGCACACCTCCAATGAAGGTGAGCTGCAAGTACAATTTCAACCACATACCAGCCCTCCTGCCATTCTTAAATTTCTGGCAGAACCAGGAATCGAACCCAGGCCCCCGAGGACAGCAGCTAACAACACTAACCGTTACGATATGGAGGCGGACACACAACCTGGTAGAAAGTCATGAATCCACCGCACCAGTGGGTGTTGTGTGAAGCAGATGTCAACAGACTGCAGAGAACTTAACGAGTCGGTACATATGAGAAAGTGACCTCTTTCATCACCCATTGCAAACTGCAGAGCATCTAAGATGGTGAAAAGCTCCGCAGTATACATGTTATACACATATACACGCTAATATCATTGGAGACTGAAGAGCATCCTACATTTTCCCCTATCTTAGAGGAGTCGTGCAAACTCTGACGACTATGACTCATAGTTAGATAGTTCTACCGCTAGTATCATCAGACAGGAAACTCAGCGGACCACCCCTCATTGTTCTCCAGGCAAAAGACGGAAATTTGGCTAATAGTTGGAAAGAACTTTTCAGCACTCATATACGCATATTTCTGTTCTGATACTCGTGCTGCCAATCAAAAGACAACAAATGCACAGCAATCGATCGACAGTGATTTTGCATAAGGATGGAGGCCGTCGACGTGCACCTGCAGAAGCAAACAATATGCTGGATAATATGCACAAACAACTATCATCTCTGCAGTACAGACCAATGTGGAGATATACTGGACCTGGCAGCACTGTGACTACATAACCAGAGATGAAGCAGCAGAAATCTCTTATGTCTGCCCAGTTTTGGTTTGAATTTCATGAGTTCTTGAACTGGAGTTCCAAAGAAATGTGCTTCCAACACTGTAAAGACAATCACTAATAACATAATACTGCGAGCCCTAGCATTTGACATGTAGTCAGCATCAAATTTGTCACGTAAATGTACTATGCAAATTTCTAATCTTTATTTATGTTTCATTTGGGATAAGTCTTACTCAAAAAAAAAAAAAAAAAAGTCCCAATAAAAGCGTAAACACACCTCCTCAGCATATTTAGAAGCTTTCCAATCACATATATAAATCAATTTCTGATATTTCCTTTTGATTTCTTTTCTCTTTTCATTTGTATTTGCGCATGTTCTTTCATTTATCTATTTCAAGCACAGTAGTTTGGAAAGGTGACAAACCACAAATAACTTGCTAATTTTAAAAAACTACCACTTTATCTGTACCAGCAAAGCCTCACTGACTCCCCAATAATGACTCAACAATAAATCAAATCCAAATCCTAGTGTTACACTTCTCAAAATTCCCCCATAAGCTAACCAACAACATCTGGAAACTCACCGTTCTTAATTTGCTGGACTAATTTTCATACTATTGGTAATGAGAATGATAGAGGTATTGTATTATAAAGAATGACCGACCGGTCATTTTATGAGAAAACATGATTCACTGGAAAAGACCTTAATGCTGGGGAAGACTGATGGTAACAGGAGAACAGGGCGACAACGGATGAGGTGGATTGATGGCATCAAGGAAGCCATGGCTCTCAATTTAGCAAGACTTCGGAAAGTAGTATACGACAGGAAGAAATGGCGCACTTTGGTCTATGGGGTCACGGAGAGTCGAAAGCGACTAAACGACTAACAACAACAACAACAACAACAACAACAATTATACACAATGCAACAAACTGTTAAACAGGTAAATAATAATAATAATAATAATAATAATAATAATAATAATAATAATAATAATAATAATCATAATAATAATCATAATAATAATAATAATAATAATAATAATAATAATAATGTTATTTGTTTTACATCCCACTAACTACTCTTTTACGGTTTTCGGAGACGTCAAGGTGCCGGAATTTAGTCCCGCAGGAGTTCTTTTACGTGCCAGTAAATCTACCGACACGAGGCTGACGTATTTGAGCACCTTCAAATACCACCGGACTGAGCCAGGATCGAACCTGCCAAGTTGGGGTCAGAAGGCCAGCGCCTTAACAGTCTGAGCCACTCCGCCCGGCTAAACAGGTAAAACTCACCTCAACTGTCATACAAAGATTTCTGTTCAGTGGGAAAAATACAGGACACAGCTGTACAAGTGATTTCATCACCTTTCACAACACAACCGAGCAAATGAAATACTGATAAGTCAAAATGCCAATGAGGAAAATACAATGACCGAGCACTGGATTTAACCCCTCTGGTGGTAGAGTCTCACGGAGATTTTATACCAGAATGGGGAGGTTTTTCTGCGGAAATTATATATTTATAACAAGCAAGGAATTAGTGGCAGATATGGTGTGGGTTACTGCAGTCACTTCCTAGTTCGTGAACCATGGGCAACAGCTGAGTGGCCCAGTAAGTGGTCCTGACAGTCGGGATACCAGTTGCTATGGAATGGGAGTGGGCATCTCGGACATCATACGAGTCATGGCCCTCCTTGTGCTCAGGCGGCTAGGACTATACAATCCACCGGTGGGCCATAACCCGTTAGAGGAGAGATCCTCACTTGGACTATGTGTAAGTAGGGTAGCATCCTGCTTCATGAATTTACCAAGCTCAGAACGTTTTAAGCAAGCCTCGGACCTATGGGAGTAACGGAGTCCTACTCCCATTTGACAGGTGAGGGACTCCTTGGAAACAACTTGGCGAACGAAATGGAATTCGATGGGAAGCTATCAATATTAATGGGGCTTATGGAAGAAAGAAAGTAGAACTGGCTGAGTCAGTTAAGAGGATGCATCTCGATGTGCTAGGAGTAAGTGATATTCAGGTAAGGCGAGATCACGAGAAGAGACAGGAGATTATAAAGTGTACTTGACGGGTGTTAGAAAGGGAAGAGCAGAGTCTGGAGTAGGGCTGTTTATCATGAATACCATTGCACGCAACATACTTTCTGTTAGGCATGTAAATGAGCGAATGATATGGGTAGATTTGTCAGTTGGAGGAATTAGGACGAGAATTGTCTCAGTGTATTCACCATGTGAGGGTGCAGATGAAGATGAAGTTGACAAGTTTTATGAAGCATTGAGTGACATTGTGGTCAGGGTCAACAGCAAGGATAGAATAGTGCTAATGGGTGATTTCAACGTGAGAGATGGAAATAGAACTGAAGGATACGAAAGGGTGATTGGTAAATGCGGGGAAGATATGGAAGCTAATGGGAATGGGAAGCATCTGCTGGACTTCTGTGCTAGTATGGGTTTAGCAGTTACAAATACATTCTTCAAGCATAAGGCTATTCACCACTACACATGGGAAGCGAGGGGTACAAGATCCATAATAGACTATATCTTAACTGACTTTGAATTCAGGAAATCTGTTAGGAATGTACGAGTTTTCCGCGGATTTTTAGATGATACAGACCACTATCTGATATGTAGTGAACTAAGTATCTCTAGGCCTAGGGTAGAGAAAGTGAAATCTGTCTGCAAACGAATAAGGGTAGAAAATCTCCAGGACGAGGAAATTGGACAGAAGTACATGGATATGATTAGTGGGAAGTTTTGAGCAGTAGACCGTAAGCAGGTTCAGGATATAGAAAGAGGGATGCTGCAGTAGAAACAGCAAGGGAATGCCTAGGAACAACTGTGTGTAAAGATGGGAAAAGGCGAACATCTTGGTGGAATGATGAAGTGAGAGCAGATTGTAAACGTAAAAAGAAGGCTTTTCAGAATAGGCTCCAAACAAGGGCCGAGGCAGACAGGGATTTGTAAGTAGATGAAAGAAACAGAGCGAATAAAATAGTTGTTGAATCCAAAAAGAAGTCGTGGGAAGATTTTGGTAATAACGTGGAAAGGCTAGGTCAAGGAGCAGGGAAACCTTTCTGGACAGTAATAAAGAATCTTAGGAAGGGAGGGAAAAAGGAAATGAACAGTGTTTTGAGTAATTCAGGTGAACTCATATAGATCCCAGGGAATCACTGGAGAGGTGGAGGGAATATTTTGAACATCTTCTCAACATAAAAGGAAATCTTCCTGGTGGTGTTGCGAACAGCGAAGCTCATGGGGAGGAGGAAAATTATGTTGGTGATATTACGACGCTTGAGGAAGTGGAAAGGATGGTAAATAAACTCCGCTGTCATAAAGCAGCAGGAAGAGATGAAATTAGACCTGAAATGGTGAAGTATAGTGGGAAGGCAGGGATGAAATGGCTTCATAGAGTAGTAAGATTAGCATGGAGTGTTGGTAAGGTACCTTCAGATTGGACAAAAGCAGTAATTGCACCTATCTATAAGCAAGGGAACAGGAAGGATTGCAACAACTACTGAGGTATCTCATTGACTAGTATACCAGGCAAAGTATTCACTGGCATTTTGGAAGGGTGGGCGCAATCAGTCGTTGAGAGGAAGTTGGATGAAAACCAGTGTGGTTTCAGACCATAGAGGGGCTGTCAGGATCAGATTTTCAGTATGCGCCAGGTAATTGAAAAATGCTACGAGAGGAATAGGCAGTTGTGTTTATGTTTCGTAGATCTAGAGAAGGCATATGACAGGGTACCGAGGGAAAAGATGTTCGCCATACTGGGGGACTATGGAATTAAAGGAAGATTATTAAAATCAATCAAAGGCATTTATGTTGACAATTGGGCTTCAGTCAGAATTGATGGCAGAATGAGCTCTTGGTTCAGGGGTACTTACAGGGGTTAGACAAGGCTGCAATCTTTCACCTTTCCTGTTCATAGTTTACATGGATCATCTGCTAAAAAGTATAAAATGGCAGGGAGGGATTCAGTTAGGTGGAAATGTAGTAAGCAGTCTGGCCTATGCTGACGACTTGGTCCTAATGGCAGATTGTGCCGAAAGCCTGCAGTCTAATATCTTGGAACTTGAAAATAGGTGCAATGAGTATGGTATGAAAATTAGCCTTCCGAAGACCAAATTGATGTCAGTGGGTAAGAAATTCAACAGAACTGAATGTCAAATTGGTGATACAAAACTAGAACAGGTTGATAATTTCAAGTATTTAGGTTGTGTGCTCTCCCAGGATGGTAATTCAGTAAGTGAGATTGAATCAAGGTGTAGTAAAGCTAATGCAGTGAGCTCACAGTTGCGATCAACAGTATTCTGTAAGAAGGAAGTCAGCTCCCAGACGAAACTATCTTTACATCGGTCTGTTTTCAGACCAACTTTGCTTTACGGGAGCGAAAGCTGGGTGGCCTCAGGATATCTTATTCATAAGTTAGAAGTAACACACATGAAATTAGCGAGAATGATTGCTGGTACAAGCAGGTGGGAACAATGGCAGGAGGGTATTTGGAATGAGGAGATAAAGGCTAATTTAGGAATGAACTCGATGGATGAAGCTGTACGCATAAACCGGCTTCGGTGGTGGGGTCATGTGCGGCGAATGGAGGAGGATAGGTTACCTAGGAGAATAATGGACTCTGGTATGGATGGTAAGAGAAGTAGAGGTAGACCAAGATGACGATGGTTAGACTCAGTTTCTAATGACTTAAAGATAAGAGCCATAGAACTAAATGAGGCCACAGCACTAGTTGCATATCGAGGATTGTGGTGATGTTCAGTAAATTCACAGAGGCTTGCAGACTGAATGCTGAAAGGCATAACAATCTATAATGATAATGTATGTATGTATGTATGTATGTATGTATGTATGTATGTATGTATGTATGTATGTATGTATATTAATGGGAAAATATGCTAACACCACCGGTTATTAAAAATTTAATTTACAATTTATTTACAATTTTGTTTACAACAGCCCTTTCTATACCTTCTGGTGTTTTGAAAACATTGTCTTATGACCAGTATATTTTTATCTCTGGCTCCTGAATTATTCCCATCAAGAAATCTAATGCAATAAAATGGCAAATTATACAAGAATTGGTCTCTTTCCAAAGCCATGCCCTTGTATGCAGAGATTAATTTATACGTTTTTCAACACACCTTTTAGCAGAATTGGTTTTGATCACTTCTAAACTTTCAACATCATCCATTAGAAGTAATTTGAGACAGTCAATCGCACTGCCGTCTGGTAATAATCCAACCCTTATACCAGGATTTGATGTAAATGGAATTTTATTAGATCATACGGTACTTCCATGCTTACATTTTTCCCACCAATATATGTCTTAATCTCCTACCATCATAGTTACTTGCGATTTAATATCTTCTTCACTTTACAGGGAATCATTCGAATAATTATCACTATTAGCAGAAAGACTAATATCGCTTACAAATTCAGCTTCGGTGCAGTCCCTTATTTTGTCTTCAGGCAAACATTTCTTCCATTTCGCACTCACCATTTCTCTATACCTCATACTGTACATAAAGGAGAGGATATAAGGCATATTTTACGCCAAAGACTTGACAAATGCAGCTGGAAACCTTCCTGCCATCTGTTAAGAACACTGGAAAACGTTTTCTAAAGAGAGAATACCCGAGAAAATGTTTTGCTATCGCAACATATACACTGCAGCTGAACTAGAATTTCTTGGGCATTGACGTTATCGGCAAGAACTTGCTGCTTGAGAATTGATCGGGCCTGCCTCTGAAGAGGTTAAGGTCTCTATCAAATTGTTTCAAGTAATGGATTTGTTAATACCCCTCAGGCATTAACCTAGATACCTCATAAGGAGAAAATGACACCAAGAACATTATACCCCATTTGACAAGAATTTCTCTCTCAAGAGAGAGCTAAAGCTCCCTGTGGAAGGAATTTACCAGAGTTGTCTTTTAACACAGACCTGTGGAGAGTCAACATGAAAAACTTCATATATAGCAATAATAGCTTAGTGCCTTAGAGACTGGCAACTAATCAGTAAAGTAATATAACTTGTGCTTTCTCGCACGAGATGAAACGGGGAAAATATTGGAAAGGGACCTTTAAAGCGACTTCTATTAGTACGACAATGGCAATTGTGAAAAAGTAGATTCTGTTACTGACTACGGAAATAATATAATAGCGCTTTAGGCACATAAATTGTACAATCGCTCAAAAAAAAGAAAACACATGGTATTGTGTAAATTCCTTGCAGGAACATCTGCACATTCGGAAGTCCATCAAGTATAGTTCACACTCTCCTGAAAACAGTTTAGCAGTATGCCTAAGATTTTTCTATTATTCTGAGCAATAGAATGATGGAATGTAAAGATTTCTAGTTAACATTAGCTCTTCTTAATCCAGTAAATTAAGAAATACACATGTCACTAGAAATTGCTTAATGTCACACCGACCAGTGAGACGTGCGAGTAACTACACTTCGTAAATATCTGGCTTCAATCAAAATATAAGTTACAGAAAGTATATATAGGTATATTATATAGTATACAGTTAAACAACTACCTTCATATTTCTAATAATAATAATAATAATAATAATAATGTTATTGGCTTTATGTCCCACCAACTACTTTTTACGGTTTTCTGAGACGCCGAGGTGCCGGAATTTAGTCCCACAGGAGTTCTTTTACGTGCCAGTAAATCTACCGACACGAGGCTGACGTATCTGAGCACCCTCAAATACCACCGGACTAAGCCAGGATCGAACCTGCCAAGTTGGGGTCAGAAGGCCAGTGCCTCAATCGTCTGAGCCACTCAGCCCGGCCTTCATATTTCTGTTCACCACAAAGGTTCTGAGGAAACAAACAAAGAAAATCAGTAAATTTGAAGAGGTCATGGAAGACTTTCAAGTTCAAATAAGTACAGTGAAATGTATAAAATTAATGTGGTAGAGTTTCGGGAAAAAAGAAGGAAAAGGCAGCAGAACCAGTAGGGTTCCATTGGATATCCGGGTGGGGACTACACGAGAGGGTGGAATAACAAAATAAGGGATGCAGTAAAAGATAAACAAAAGGCATGGAGGAGCTGGATCGTGAAGTAAAGAAAGCATATCATAAGACTGTACAGGAAGAGAAACAGAAGTGCTGGGAAAACTTCACAGAAACCCAGCAAGAGGATGTTAAAGGAAGTGAGAAAGTATTGTACGGATTAGTTAAAAGCAAAGTAAACAGGAGAGAAGATACAAAATTTGTAAGGACAGATAGAGGACAAATTTTGAAACAAAAAGAGGATATTCTCCAGCAATGGGAGGAGTATTTTGCTAAATTACTTAATATCAAATTCAAATAAATGGAGGAAGAGGGGGAACATGAAGAAGAAAGGGTGGAAGAAAACCAAAATGAAGATATAACAATGTTGGAAATAGGAGTTATAAATGATAAAGCAGCAAAGCATCATGTGTGGATGAGGTGGCTACAGATATAATGGCAGCAGGACCAGTAGGGTTCTATTGGATATCCAGGTGGGGACTACACAAGAGGGGTGTGATCATCAGGAAGATGGATACTGACATTCTGCGAGTCAGAGCGTGGAATGTTAGAAGTTTGAATCATTTTGGTAGGTTAGAGAATATGAAAAGGGAGATGGATAGATTAAAGTTAGATGTAGTTAGTATAAGTGATGTTGGCAGGAAGAACAGGATTTTTGGTCAGAAGACTACAGAATTATCAACACAAAATCAAACAGGGAAATGCAGGAGTTGGTTTAGTAATGAATAAGAAAATAGGGCAGCAGGTAAGCTACTATGACCAGCATAGTGAAAGGATTATTGTTGTCAAGACAGACACCAAGCCAATGCCCACCACAATAGGGCAGGTCTATATGCCTACTAGTTCAGCGGATGATGAAGAAATCAAAAGAATATATGAAGAGATAGAAGATTTAATACAATATGTAACAGGTGACGAGAATCTAATTGTGATGGGAGACTGGAATGCAGTGGTAGGCCAAGGAAGAGAAAGTAATACAGTAGGAGAATTCGGATTGAGACAAAGGAATGAAAGAGGAAGTCGGCTGGTTGAATTCTGCACTGATCATAATTTAGTCCTTGCTAATACTTGGTTCGAACACCACAAACAATGGCTATATACGTGGATGAGACCTGGAGACAATGGAAAGTATCAAACAGACTTCATTATTATTAGGCAGAGATTCAGAAACCAGGTGTTGGATTGTAAGACTTTCCCAGGAACAGATGTGGACTCTGAACACAACTTGTTGGTCATAAAATGCCATCTGAAGTTGAAGAAACTGAAGAAAGGAAAAGAAACTGAAGAAAGGAAGGAGTGCAAGGAGATCGGATCTAGACAAGTTGAAAGCAAAGAGTGCGAGGGATTGTTTCAAGGAACATGTTGCACAAGGACTAAATGAAAAGGCTGAGGGAAACACAATAGAGGAAGAATGGACAGTCATGAAAAAGGAGACCAGTAGCGGTTAGAAAACCAACGCAAACCGCTAACACAATCCGTCAAGATTCCATACACCCACATGCCCATAAATGTGGAGCATACCATAGTATGGTACACCACGCTTTTAGCATCCTGCTGTCAAAAAAAGAACTTAAAACGAATTAAACACCACTCGCAGTATAGCTACATTTAATGGCTACAACAGCCCCTTTATAGAGAAAATCATTAATAAACATAAACACCAACCTTCAACCACCCTAACAAAAAAACTCACAATTTTTTATCTACTTTTACGTTTAATAATAACCAAGTCTACCAAATCACGAACATATTTAAAAAGCATGACATCAAAATAGCCTTCAAGATTTGTAACAGAAACACAGATATTTTACACAATACCAATTCTATTAATCATAGCAATAAGTTCACAAAGTCAGGTCTTTATAGACTCAATTGTAATAATTGTAACGCATCTTATGTTGGTCAAACAGGTAGGAGCTTCCATACAAGATACTTAGAGCACGTTAATGCCCTGAAATATAACAGATTTTTGGCCATGGGACAGCACATGGGTGATACTAATCATAAGATCACTAATATCAACCAAGACATGAAAATTCTCAAAGTTATACAACAAGGCCCCCTTCTCAATATTACGGAAAATTGTTTTATCCATCTAGAACAGTTTTTCAATCGTAACTTCAATCTAAATGAAATTTTAGAGATATCAAACATTTTTTTACCTTTTAATTCCTATATTTAGTAATCATTCCTCAGATAAACTCTTTCTTTTACAATCTCTTTAAATTCCCCTCTCAGCAGCTGTCTTTCTTTCCTCATCCTTCAGCCCCACCTTCAGACACCCCTTCTCTCCTCCCTCCCTCTTCACCTCCCTTATTTAGCCCGCCCCTCCTCTCCCTATCTACTCCTTTGTTCACACTGCCTGCTTCCTAGCACGTCAGTGCTTGCTCCCTATCCACTCTTTTGTTTACATGGCCAGCCTGCTTCCTCCAGCAAGTCAGCGCTTGTTCTACATCAGACATCAAAGGTGAGTCTCAAAAATAATTTTTCTCCTTTTTAATTTCTTTTCTGTATATTTATTCATTCCTAATGCTGGCTATCATTTCCAGATTTACTTCTTTGCCTGAGATCCTAAGTCAACTTAAAGACAAGAAGATCATAACCTTAATTTTTGTTATTATATATATTTTAATGCTATAATTATGTACCCATAACAACTTACGGAGCAGAAACTTGGACAATGACAAAGAAGGATGAGAGTCGAATACAGGCAGCCGAAATGAAGTTCATGAGGAGTGATACAGAAGAGTAGAAGAGACAAAATAAGGAATGAGAAAATTCGGGAAGAAATTGGAGTGGAAAAAATGAATGATAGAATAGAGAAGAGCCAACTAAGATGGTTTGGGCACATAAAGCGAATGAGTGACGAAAGAATGCCCAAAAAGGTGATAGAAGTGCAAATGCAAGGAAGGAGAGACCGTGGACGACAACGATTGAGATGGAAGGATACGATCCAACGCAGTATTATAGAAAGAAACCTGGACTGGGACACAGTGTTGGAGGAGTGGGGGAAAGACCGAAGAAAGTGGAGAGGAACCGTATTTGCCCCTACCCGGCTACAGCTGGATAAAGGGAAATGATTATGATAATGATGATTTATTCCTACAACGGTGTCTTTGTCTGGTATACATATGTTTTAGTTATCACATGATTTGTTTAATTTTATTTGGCTGAAGATGACCTAAAGTGGCTGAAACTAGTCCCAAGACTTATGTAATATTATTTACTTGATATATTGTATTGAAATGGTGGACCCACTTGTCAATTTGTTCTTATAAGACTAGTTTTCAGCGACGAAGCAACTTTCCATGTGAAAGGAAAGGTGAATAAACAAAGCGTTTGAATTTGGGGAGCAACAAACCCCAATTGTTACATGGAACATGTGCGTGACTCCCCAACGGTGACTGTGTTCTGTGCTGTTTCAAAGGCGAAGGTCTATGGCCTGTTCTTCTTCAATGAAGAGACAGTGTCATGGCTGACTTACCTGGACATGCTTAAAGAATGGCAGTTACCCCCAGTTAAGTGACAAAATTGACGATTATGTGCTACAACAGGATGGTGCACCACCTCATTTCCACAGAGAGGTCAGAGTGTTTTTAAACTCAGAACTACAACAATGATGGATCGGACGTGGAACGGATTGTGATCAGATGCTCTTACCCTGCCCAACACACTCATCAGATTTAACACCGTGTGATTTCTTCCTGTGGGGATACGGTAAAGATCAAGTGTTTGTTCCTCCTCTACAAGTGAATATTCTGGAAAAGAAGCAGTGCATCCGAGCCGCCTTCCTAAACATCACTGTTGACATGTTGCTTGGGGTGTGTATGGGAAGAGATGGACTATCGAGTACCTGTGTGTAGAGTAACAAAAGGTGCATTTGTAACATATGTAAAAAAAATTTAAAATCTTTATGAGTTAGGCCTACAGTACATAATAAAACAAGATTCGTATTTCTACGTCAATTGCACTGTGTATTATGATTTTCTGAAACCCCAACAATCATTTTGAATAAACCTGTGTAACTATATAACTCATCCGTCAACAGTAATTTTCGGCTAATGATACAGACGAACAGCCAAAAAACAACTGATCTCGACTTTGACGAGTGGCTTCCAGCCCCTGCACGATGCTATGAAGTTATATGTATTTTTCTGCAGCCATTAATGTTAATATTGCAGAAAAATAAGTTATTTCCTGTGGGTGGGGGAAATATGAACATGGGTACCCAAAATTAACAATGCTGGTCAAAAGAGATCTTTGTAATCCAGCAACCAATACTTCCAGTGAAAGAAACTTTAGTAAGGCAGGCATTGTTGTACAAGAGGAAAGAACAAGATTATCTCCAGAAACCATGGATGCCATTCTCATTGTGCACAATAAAGCAAATGTCTTAGTCTAGAATAAGTATGTTTCTGTGCCATTTCTCTTTATGTTTTGGTAACTATATTATTGCTTACGATTGTGAAGATAAATACTCATTTCTGTTTATAATGTCAAATTTAATTCACTTTGAAGAAAGGTGCATTAGAATTAATACCTTCCTTTGTTATTTCCTTTTGTATTATGTAGCTCTATGAAGCTTACGATAGTTGCAATGTTCTGAGCGTAATTTATACTTCTCAGAATGCAAATAATTTTGTCTCCCCTCTTTAGCAGCAGTTACAGTGCTAATATATGTATATATATTTCTTTTCAGTTTACATATTCGCATGTTCATTTCAGATGTCTGTGTACAGAGTTGTGAATAACAATACACTATTTATCGTCTATGGTTTAAATGCAATTCTTTTTGGAAGAAGAGGAAGTTTACAAGACTATCATCCATTAAACAAATTTGTCTATATTACCGTACTTGTGTTCCAGATCTTGCTGTTAGAAGCGAGCTCCTCTATCAACGTGCTCCCCTTACATTGACCTTTGGGTGGGTGGCTTACTCATGACTAGCATTCGGCAGTGCAACTCCTGCCCGTTGTGAATATTTCCCTTGGAAATAGAACTGTAAATGTTAATGTATTCTTTTACAGGTTATAGTGTTCTAAGTGTTACATTTCATGCTTCAGCAGAGTGAAAAACTTTGAAGTTATACATTCATAATCATAATTAATGAAATCATATTTAAATGTAAATTGTGGAAAAAATTATCTTTAAATTATTATGGTGGTTATAAATATAGGAAATATTATGATGCATTACGTTAAGTAGGTGTATTTTCTGCACCCAATTTCTGGGTAGAGTAACATCAGGTACACCTGAAATGTACCCATAATACAAATCGAAAGGACCTGGCCAGCCTCCCCAATTAACAGTACAACACAATCGGTACCTGGTTGTCAGCAAGTTCAGGTTGAGCCTGACAAGAGCTTTTGTTTGTAGATCGGCCAGCCTACACGTTACTTTCGGATCAGGTTTACCATGATCGGGTAGGAGTCAGCAAAGCTCAGATTCCTATAGATGTGCGAGACAGAAGCCTGGAATCGAGAGTATCAACTCTGAACACCGGGGCACTCATTGCACGGCTGCACATATGCCAAAGTGCAGAAAGATAACATGAGCATGTTTATACTAGTTTCCCCCTGTGGGATTTCAAGTGTGTTGTAGATGAAGTATAATTAATGGAGACTAGCATAATGGTATAGTTTAAATACAAGTCATCAGAAAGTGCCACCATAATAGACCGTGAGCATTTAATTCCAAGTATTGATTCATCAAGATTAGGAAAAGGGTAAACAGATATTGGTAAATCATTATGAATTTAGCATGGCTAAAAACCACGGAAAAAGGAAACAAATCTAACATGGGTAAAGCCATGAAAAATTAACAGAATTCTAACATAGATAAAAACCATAAAAACAAACACAGCAAATGAAACTTTAACACTAGAAGGATCGGCATATCATGTTTACCTAAAAGGACTGCTTCAGTAATTCTAACTAGTGGTTATTTCATTCAATTTTCTAAGGTTAAAAATCCAATAAATTGTAGTATAATGTCTTTTTTTTTTTTAATTTCCTATTTGCTTAACATCGCACCGACACAGATAGGTCTTATGGCGACGGTGGGACAGGAAAGGTCTAGGAATGGGAAGGAAGCAGCCGAGGCCTTAATTGAGGTACTGGTGTGAAAATAGCAAACCATGGAAACCCATCTTCAGGGCTGCCGACAGTGGGGTTCGAACCCACTATCTCCCAGATGCGAGCTCACAGCTGCGCGCCCCTAACCGCATGGCCAACTCGCCCGGTAGTATAATGTCTAAAGAGGCCACTAGTATATCAAGTTATAAAATTTTAAACAGCCACAATCTTTAATTTCTCTTTTCAGTGATAAGAAGAATATAAGTTTTGTATCTGAAGCTTGGGTGACTGACTCCACGCCTATTAGCAAGAATTTCCTGTGAAATTTGACTTGAGCTTGCTATGGAAGGATGTGACTTCTGCTGTGCTGCTCGAACTCTCTCTCTCTCCATCATTTGTATAAAAATGTTGTTTGTTTTACGTCCAACTGACTACTTGAATCGTTTTTGGAGATGCCGAACTGCCGGAATTTTGTCTCACAGAAGTTCTTTACGTGTCAGTAAATCTACTTAAAATGGGGCAGAAGTATCTGAGCAACTTAAAATACCACCGGACTAAGCCAGGATAGAATCCGTCAACTTTGACTCAGAAAGCTAGCACCATAACCGTCTGAGCCTCTCAGCCCAGCTCCCTCATCATTTTTACCATTTAAATGTAACTTAAAAGCTTTCAAGTCTGTTGAACATGTAGGCCGCCCCTAGTGGACTTTGACTGAACTAAAAACCAAAGATAGCCGATCTTTGCCAAGGGAGAAAGGCGGCAGAAAGAAGTAAATATGGAGTGAGCTATTTTTGTATATTTGTGTAACTATAATTGTGGCGCAAAATTAAATTGTACCTAAGGTGGATCAGTGTATTGTGTACTTCACTGTGTAATATGTGTACTTCACTACATAATTGGTGACCCAGACGTGATTCAGTGACGGAAGTGCGTAATAAACATTGCGAAGTGCATAAGTGCAACCGTGAAGAACAATGGATGAAAACAACACACCGGGTACACCGACGGCAAACGAATCTCATTTAGGACACATCATGGGTGAAACTAACAAGGTAAGCATCAAGATACCTACCTCCTTTCTGGATAGAAAAACCAGAAATATGGTTCTTTCAAGTGGAAGCTCAGTTTCTATATCAAGAATTACCCAAGAGAACACTAAATTTAACTACCTCGTGTCTCAGCTCGAACCTAAATATCTCGAAAACATTTGGGACATTATTAAAAGTTCGGAACTGAATAAATATTCCGCGGCTAAAGAACGCCTTCTAAATTTCTTCAAGGAAAGCGAAGATAAACAAAACTGTTGGTAACAGGCCTAGAATTAGGCAATCTGAAACCTAGACCGCTTTTAAGGAAAATGCAGTCTTTAGCAGGCGTGAATGTTTCCGAAAAAGTGCTTCGTACCCTGAGAAATTACCTGACTCTATCAAACATTTTCAAATTTCTATAAAATAAAATAAAATAAAATAAAATAAAATAAAATAAAATGAAATAAAATAAAATTAAGTCAATACGGACAGGAATAACCAACATGGTGAAAATAATAAATTCTATCAAACATGTTCTAATCATATCTGACGCAAACTTGAAAAAAAAACGCAATTATGGCTGACAAAATCATTGAAATTAATCCTTACAGTAAACTTTACAGTGCAGAAAATAGCGGTACTGATGCATCCGTAAGTAACGATACTAGCACGAAACTCTCTGCACAGATAGTTGCCCTAGAGCAACAGGTAGCTTCAATGCGCACTTTTAGGCCCCGCAGTCAAAGTTCGAGCCGACACCGAAGCAAATTGAAGTAAGATCTAAATGAAAAGTACTGTTACTACCACTCCAGATTTAGTAATAAGTGCTTCCCTGACAAATGCAAGTCTCCATGCTCGTGGAAAAATTTGGAAAACTCCAAACAGTAGAAGAGTTGGCAGCAAGCTCCACTACTGAAAATAGTAAGGATTGCTGTAAACCCCATTTATTTGTACGTGACAAAAACACAGGTTTGCACTTCCTAGTGGATAGTGGAGTCGATGTTTTAATAATCCCTGTCACTTCCAGTAACATAAGCTGTGACCCAGATTTTAAATTATTTGCAGCTAATGGCACAGAAATCCCAACTTATAGACTTAGAACACTGAATATTGATTTGGGACTGTCGACAATTCCAATGGCCGTTCATAGTAGCTCAAATTTGCAAGGGCATATTAGGTGCTGATTTCCCGAAGAAGTTCAACTTGCTAATTGACCTAAATAAAAAGCAGTTCATTGATGGTGAGACTAAACTCTCTGTCATGGGTGAAGTAACAGCCATCACAGCTCATAATGTTGGTAACACAATGTGAAAAGCCCAAAAATTTGCCAATCTGTTATCCAGTTACCCAGATTTAACGAAACCAAATTTACTACCTACTCAAATCGAACACAACATTCAACACACTTCATTCCAACCGAAGGCCAACCAGTATATTGCAAGCCCAGGCAGCTGGATCCTCAGAAGCTACACATTGCTAAACAGGAATTCCAGTTTATGCAAAACAGTGGAATTATTCGACCATCAAAGTCGCAATGGGGTAGTCCTCTCCAACTGGTCCTCAAAAAGGATAGAATTTTCCGACCATGTGGCGATTACAGACGACTCAATGCACAAACTATCCCAGACAGATATCTGATTCCTCGGACTGAAGATTTACAACATATCTTGAGAGGTAAGAAAATATTTATCAAGCTCGACCTCTTCAAGGCATATTTCCAAATCCCTGTAGCAGAGGTAGACAAACCTAGAACCGCTATTATCACTCCGTTTGAATTATATGAATTTAATGTGATGCTGTTTGGACTCTGTAATACACCAAGCAGTTTCCAACGTTTTATTAATGAGGTATTTAGAGGCCTAGACTTTATTTTTCCACATCTTGACAACTGCCTAATTGCTTCAGCATCAGTAGAGGAACATCGTGAGCATCTTAAGATTGTGTTTGAGAAGCTACATGAATTTGGCCTCCGAATTAATGTTTCCAAGTCTGTACTTGGTGTAGAGCAAGTGGAATTTTTGGGACACTTAATCACCACGGAAGGCTCCAGACCCTTACCGGATAAAGTGAAAGCAATTGTTGAGTACAAACTATCACAGACAGTTCATGACCTTCATGTATTCTTAGGTACCGTTAATTTCTACAGACGTTACCTCAAGGATGCAGCAGAAACGCAGAGTCTTTTGCATGCAGATCTGAAAGTGCTAAGAAGACAGATAAGCGACAAATTCACTGGACACCAGAAGCTATCACAAAATTTGAAAAATGTAAGAACGACTTGGAAAATGCAGCACTGCTTACATTTCCAGACCCAACATACCAGATGGCCCTGGCAGTAGATGGCTGTAGGATGGAAACCTATTGGATTCTTTTCGAAGTAGCTAAGCAATACACAGAGAGTGTATAGCACCTATGACCGTGAACTGCTAGGAATCTACCTCTCTGTCAAGCAGTTCAAACATTTTCTCGAAGGAAGAGACTTCATAATATATATGGACCACAAACCACTCATTTTTGCATTTCATCAGAAAAATGAGAAGGCATCTCCACAGCAGCTGCGACATCTGCAGTACATCTCCCAGTTTACAACAAACATCCAACACACATTAGTGGCAAGGACAATATTGTTGCGGAGAACCTGTCACGGATTGAATCTACGACTATTGTCGATTACGACACAGTCGCTGAGAGCCAACATCAAGACAGTGAACTTAAACAACTTCAAGAGGAAAGTCAGTCACTCGTGTTCAAAAGCTACCCACTGCCTTCTGGAAAGTTACTGTGGTGTGATACCTCAACAAACAACATAAGGTCATACACATTCCAAAAGAATTGTGTGGTGTGAAGCTTAAACCTACAACACCCTATCATTCACAGAGCAATGGTAAAGTTAACAACAATTGTACGTCCAAATAAGATAAACGAAGGAATGGCTTGCTTATATACGAAGTGAAGAGATTCGAGAAGTTACTCGATGAAGATCACGTAGGTGTGACGTCATAGCCAGGCAGCAAGAGCAGTGCCGGAGAACAAGCCAGTCAGTAAACAGCTGGGCGAGCGAGCAGTAGAATGCAACAGATGGCAGAAGGTAAGATGTCATAGAACGGTCGTAACATATTCCCTCCACGCGGCAAATCCGAAGGATGGGGGACCGAAAGGTGAAACAATGGTTCGACAAGAAATGCTACCTGCTAAGAAAAGAAGTACTGAAGGCCCTGAATGAACTAAAAAAGAACAAGAAGGACCTTACACTCTATCAGGTATACAATAGAAAAAGAAGTCTCCATAAAACACTCACACAGGAAAAGAAAAGGATATACTGGGAGGAAAAAGGTAAAAGAATAGTAGAAGAGGCAAAGAAAGACCCATATATCGCTCTACGTCCCAGGAAGCAAGCGCAGACACGTTATATAAACATGGAAGAATGGATGACACAGTTTAGCAACATACTCAACAAGGAAGGAATAACAAACATCCCAGAAAATAGTCAATGTACCATTACACTAGTGCCAAAAGAATGGACTCCGCTGACAGCAAATGAAGTCCAAAACATCATCTCAAGCACAAAGAAAAACAAAGCCGCAGGACCAGACAACATATAGGGTGATATGAATAAAAATGAAATGTAACTCGGAGACAAGTCTCGAAGGAGGATTGAGACGGAAGTCACTTGCGAGACAGAACTCATCATGTATATGAATAAAGTTTGTTTCTCGCTAACGAGACTTGTCTCCTTCCGCTTGAGATGAGTCTCGCACACTGGCTCTGGTATCTGTCAGCTGACGAGTGAATTACTACAAAAAGTGGTTTTGTTGGAACAGATGAAAGTGTTAGATTTACAAGCGAAAAAGATTGAAAAGCGACAGTGTGTTCTCGAAAAAACAGAACAACTCATTTCAGTGCAAAAACAGATTTTGCAACTGCAAATGGAAAATCTTTTACATGAAAGGGAGAAAAGAGCAGAACAAACAAGTACAACCGAAGTGGAACACCCACCGATATTTTTTTCATTTAGAATAGTTCTTGACAGACTTTTCTTCTTCTTCAGCTATGTTTAACTTGGGAGCCTATTCTGCAAACTATAGGCTACCTTTCGTATTAATCAATATTCAATAATCACTAGTTCTTATTTCAATTCTTTCTAGGCTTACATAAACGTAGTGGCTCGTACACTTGGTATACTTGAACCCCAGCTTGGGAACGACTGATTTAAGGTTTCTTTTCCTGTAAGTTTCCTTCAAGATATTGTGTAAGAAGTTACATTGTATTTATCATCACATTCAGGATCCACATACAAATGCATAATTTTCTGCGGTCATTGAAAGTCACTCAAACACTTTTTAGCACACGCTTCGTACTTCATTCTTCACGAATATGAAGAGTTTATTGATCATACCTGTGCATAGCTAGGGGTGTTTCTGCCTATAATGTACTTTTTTTCTACAATTTGTTTTACGTCGCACCGACACAGATAGGTCATATGGCGACGATTTGATAGGCTTAGGAGTGGGATGGAAGCGGCCGTGGTCTTAATTAAGGTACAGTCCCAGCATTTGCCTGGTGTGAAAATGGGAAACCACGGAAAACGATATTCAGGGCTGTCGACAGTGGGGCTTGAACTCACTACCTCCCGGATGCAAGCTCACAGCCTTGCGTCCCTAACCGCACGGCCAACTCACCCGGTATATAATATATTATCAATACCTATATACTGTTGCATAAACTGTCTAAATTTCAAACTTTCAAAACTTAGAAACAATACAAAATGCTATCCATATTGATAAACTAAGGGAGTTGTTTGATTTGGACCGGACAAATTGCAATGAAACTTGGTAACATGATGAGCTAAGACATCCGGAACTCAATGGTGATAACTGTTCTGCCGTGAAATAACATTTTCGTACCGGTATTTATTGACAGTAAATTTTTGCTCCAGTTTTAAATGGAACGTGGTGTGTAGATGGCAGCGATTTCAATGAAACATGGTAGGATGGTCAATTAAGACATCAGAATATCGCTGCATGATTGACGTTGTTATATAGGTTACCCGCAGTGTGACAAAATGAATCAATCTCAACAAGAATCCGAAAGTTTAAGGCTATTTATAGCATGCAAGTTTATATACAAATGACGAGGATTTCATATTACATATTTCAGCCTCAATTGTAAACGACAAAGAAGTATTAAAAGCCTAATATTTTGAAATATTCATATACTGTACATGTTAGTAAAATGGGTTTGATGAGCAAGACATTCTGTTCATGTTGTCAAAATCTAATTTTCACTCTATAGCGCACTGTTTAATGTAACTTTAAAATAGAACTATCAGTGCATTTCTACAGTGCATACGCGAGGCCAATACAGCTGCAAACCACCCAGCTGTTCTTTAGCAATTACTCATAACAATGTCATTAATTTTATGACAAAGTGAATATCAGAAATAAATTTAAGACAGGTAGATTGACAATTCATGGAAGTTTCATCGAAATCTGTCTGATCCAAAACAAATGCTTTCCTCGTAGTATTCAGCGCAAGTGAGATTTTGGTGCGATGGTTGAGAAAGAGCAGCACTCATAGAGGCAGCAAATCATTGGCCGAATAACGTCATTATGTGAATCTGTTAAATGTTGCGAGACCAGTTACAGCATATTTTTTCAAGGGCGCGAGACGCCGGTTGAAACTTTTACACAAACTTAGAAACAGTGCAATCGAAAAAGGCATGGGCAGGAAATTTTACGGCACTTAAACATAAATGGGATAGCTTACACCAAGACCAAAGATACTCGCACATTCGTTCAATACCATTTGGCCAACATGTGGTAGAGAGCGATAATTTTTCAGACTTGAAAAAATATCCTTCCAGATATCATAATGTGAATAATAATAATAATAATAATAATAATAATAATAATAATAGGTGATAATTTCATGTGGCTATTTCTAGCCTGGTACAGCCCTTGTAAGGCAGACCCTCGGACGAGGATGGGGTGTCATCTGCCGTGTTATTGTAGTGGAGGATAGTGTTGTGAGTTGCAGGAATGTTGAGGATTTAAGGTTAAAATCTCTGACCCGACAGCGAATCGAACCCGGGGGCCCCCTGAACCGAAAAGTACCACGCTGACCATTCAGCTAAGGAGCAGGACAAAGTGAATAATGAAAACCTTGAATAATTGTAAGTCATATCTTAAACATAGCTATGTTTTATTTCGGCCTTTTCCGTGATTGTGAATTAATTTTATTTATAAAATGTTAGTCGTGTTTTGTGAATAGAAAAAATGTGAATGCAAAAAACATCACAAATGTAGAATAGATTAAGAATAATTAAAGTAATTTAATAATTACTAAGAAAATTATCAGAATTGTATGTTGCACGGTTTTGCATATTTCTGGTTTGAATTTGAACATTTTAGACTTTATGATGCATGTAAATCCTATCCCAAATGGCTATCATCGTCATCATCCTTATCATTATTGTTATATGAATATTTCGTGTATTCGCACCAGAAAATGTGCTAACCATTCCACATTTTCTTTCCGGTAACAGTAGAGATCTTTATAATCATGTTCGAGAGAATTTCTTCGTGGTTTATAAATTTTTCTTCTCCGTTGTAAAACCATCATAAACTCCGCCATCACGTTTTCAGCCTGATTCTATCGGCTTGAGTCACCTACTGGGCTGACTCAAGAAATTCTGAGACCAGTCTCCATTCAGAGAGACTAAGCTCCAGTTTATTCATATACATTTGGAGACATGTCTCCGAGAGAATCCGCTAATGAGTTGTGTCTCAAAGAGCAAAGGTCACTGCTGAGACATCGCTTTTTTATTCATATACATTTGAGACATGTCTTAATATTTACGAGACAAGAGTAACGTCTCCGGTTTATTCATATCACCCATATAGTGAGTACATAAAAGACACTGCCCATCTCCTATTGCCTACATGGACAAACTTACACAATAAACACATTGAGATGGCCTCAGTACCAGAGAGATGGAGACATTCAAGTATTAAAGTACTCTATGAAGGCAATGGCGACCCATATGACACAAACACATACAGAGGCATCGCTCTGGAAAACATACTGTTAAAGATATTCACAGAAACGAGACTTGGACAAGGAACTGAACATTATTCGAGCTATGGCTAAGGCTAATGGCTTTAAAGGGAATTTCATAGAGAGTGAGCTGTTTTTTTATATTTGTGTAACGATAACGGTGGTGCAAAATTAAAGTGTACATAAGGTGGAATCAGTGTGCTCTGTACTTCACTATGTAATTAGTGTACTTCACTACAAACACACAACTTAAATATTACACTATAACATACCTGTAAAAAAAAAAATTATATATTTACTGTAGCCAAATAGCCATACAGAAAGAGAGAAAAAATAATACATTTATATACACTGTACTCACGCGCTTGCGCCTTGGTTTGCATATTCTTTAATTGTTTTAGTTCTTTTGATGCAGAGTTCTACGTGGTAACATTCACACATGTATCCACATAGTTTGCACTTACATGTCTCTGTCGGTTCATGGTACGAGGTGTCGGTACAAATTAGATGGTGGAAACCATGTACCGCCAGTCTTGTGAACACATGCCTCATCTTGAAGTTGGATGTTGTCCATGTCCAGTCTTTTCTGTGAGGTACGGCCATATGATTTCTATTCCATATGTTAGTATAGGTATAATTTTTTATCTAAATAGTGCCATCGCCGTCTCCAGGCTCAGTGTTCTAATGTGGTTGATTTCGTGCATCGCCCGTACTGCCTGTGTTGCTTTCTCTGTTACATGGATTGTAAAGCATTTGGCACTAGTTTGCAGAGTAATGCCAAGATACTTGAAGTCGTTTACTATGGCTACTTTCTGCCTCTTTATGAAGGTTTCTGCCATTGCTGAGATCTTTCCTCCTTGACTAAATACCATCATTTTTGTTTTTTATATATTATTTTCAAACTAAATACCATCATTGTTGTTTTTTATATATTATTTTCAAACTTGTGTTTGTAGCACCATTCCTCTATATCTTCTATTGCATTTTGTAGTTTTGTGATGTCCTTGTTGTTAGATGACTTTTTACAACAAATATTTTATTGCAGTACTAGTTTCGGCGCTCTATTAAGGCACCATCATCAGCTGCGCAATAAGTAAGGAAAACTTGAAGATACAACAATACAAAACAACATACTGATATACTTAACTCCTTAATTTCTATCTAATGGTAAGTTTAAAACTCTAAGTTACAAGCAAGATAACCCTTGTGAGTCGAAATTGTAAAATCTCATGAGTTGTCCTTAAAATTCTGTGATGGCTATAATTTTTTACATTCGTAAAATTAAAGTTCAACAACATTCCTAAATTCGTGAAATTAAAGCTGAATCAAGTCCTAAAATGCTAAAATGTTCATTTCACAGATGCATTAGTTGCCATGTGTTGCATAAAAACTCATCGTATTCATTAAATTGCCAGACTGTGCCGTCTTCCGATGCTTGTTGATATGTGGAAGCTTAGTTCTTATGTTGTGTTTCTAGTGGTTGGAAAGAATTATTTGCCCTGATGTTATTAAGCAAGCGGGCATAGCCTCTCAGTTCAATAACCCTGTAATGATGAAAGTCCTCTGTTAATAGAAAAGCTAGATAAAGATATTAGGAACCTGATTGAATCAAAATGTTATTGAAGTTGACTCACCTCAATGGTTATGTACTTTGCGCGGCGTCTGCAGTACGACGAGTGTGTCTGCTCGTGTCGAGTGCAATGTGATAAAGCGCTAAGGAAGGGGAAGTAGGGGCGGCAAGGGGAATGTTTCTGGAAGTTGGCAATGTAAGAGAGGTTCTGGTGGGCGTTGCGGACGAAGACAGTAGAATGAGAAACTGTTACGTAGGGTTCGAAAGACTGACGAATTTTCTGGAATTCTTAGCTTGTCGAGTAACAGAATCAAGCAATCGTATAATACTTTGGGTTTCTCGGAAATTTCATTCAAATTTAGGTTAGCATTATAATACTGGTCTAGATGTATTAGACACGCTTCTGTAATGTCAAGCCTCGGTCCCTTGGATAGTGTTTCCATTATTTCAACTGAACTGTTTGAGTCCTCCCGGAGCGATGCACGTAGACCTAGCAACACAGTTCGGAAAGAATCTTAAAGAGCTGACTTTTGAACTGTCGGCCTTGGTCAGTAACTAGATTTGCTGGGACTCCAAACCGAGTCACCCAATGAACATAAAATGATTTTGCTACCGTCTCTGCTGTTATATTTTGCAATGGTATTGCTTCCATTCAGTTGGTGAAGCGATCTACAAGTGTGAGGCAGTAGAGATAGCCATCAGAAGGTGAATGAAGGCCAACAATAAAAATAACAATAACAATAAAAACTGCTATCAAAACCCACAACACTGCAAAGTGGACAGACACGCTTCCAACAATGTCTAAGTGAACAGTGCTGAACCTCTCATCAGGTTCTTGAAAATGGCTGACTGGCAATTTTGTACGTCTGTTATTTTGTTTTTTTGACATCCCATGCAGGCTTGCATCCTTTTTCTGACGTCATTCTTGATACCAGGCCAGATAAACTTGGAAGTCATCAGCCTAACAGTAGTCTTTTTCCCTGGATGTGCCATGTTGTGCATCTGAAGAAAGAATTGTTTGCAAAATTCTTTCGTTTCGACGGTCAGACATTTAGTGCACATTAACTCAAGTGGAGAGAGCAAACTGTTCGCTGGCGGCTGGCCCGTAGCGATGTTTCATTTCCTTTTAATTTGTGAATAGCTGCATCGTGCTTCAACAGACTGGGTGAGCAAAGTTTTTACAAGTTGCTGTGGTCCTTCGTTCTTTTAATCAAGAATTGAACTTTGAATGATTGATCATTTTGTGGCTTTTCAGTCTCCATTGTAAAAGAGTCCTTCTGACCAAAAATCTTAATCAATTTCATAACTTTAAAAGACTAATTGTGCATGGATGAATGACAGAAGTGTTGCCACCTTTTGGACATTTTCTACAGGCCCGAGTGGTCGCTTACATCACCGAAGTAGTAGTGTTTAAGCAGTCTGGAAGGATTCCCCCCCCTCTCTTCCTTTCTTTTCGTACTCACTCTGTCCCCTTTTTCTTTCCTTTATTCCGATATTAATGTAATTCTCTTTCCTCCCGATGTGTTTTAGCTCTCTTTCCCTCTTTGAGGTTTTAAATACAGATTGTAAGAGTGGCCTTTAATTGGTATGGTGAGGCGTACTAATCCCCCCCTTTTTATTGGAAGTCGTGTAATCTATTAGGTACTAATTGTGTTTTCTCTTTTGAATACGGGTCTTCAGCTTTAACTGAATATTATAATTGGTATCCCCAAGAATTCTTAATCATCATTTGTCTTGATTGTATTCTGGTCGTCAAGTGGGCTGAGCCCTTATCATATGTTTGTATTTCCTATCCTTCAACTGATTTATATATTACCTGTTCTAGTCATTTATGCTTAAAATATAACTTGTTTTAAATTGATTCTTCACTCTTGTATTTTGGTTTGATGTATGTATCCTCTGTCCTCTCACTCCTTGCTGCTTGTTTTTTTTTTTTTTTTTTTTTTTATTCGGTACCTACCACGAACAACCCTCTCGGTTAGCCCGCTAAGCTTCCGCTGCCTCTGTCAATTGGATAAAGCTAAGCCAGATATACTAATTTCTCTTGGTGTCGTCACAGTTTATTGAGGTATCGGGCATATGCCTTTCAGTGGTTTAACAAGTTTCCACCACTGAAACAATATTTGCTTGCCTCAAGCATTCAGCGGCCCTCATACTGACCTATTACGCCACAATCTTGGTAGGTGTGCTAGGTACCAACTGATGAGCCCAACCTAGCACACGGGGGAGAAACGCCGGCAACCAGGAATGAGTTAGCTGGAAAATTTATTACGTCCAATAACGGACCATTTATAATGGTATTATAAATTTACTCATTTGGGACAAATATTTCAGATTCCCTATGGGAATCAACATCTATACCATAAGTGGTAAGTTCCGAGCTGTCAGCGGAGAGGGCGTGGAATGACATTAGTAGAGGAATAAGTTTGAGTGGTGTCTTTAAAAGTAGGAAAAATCACAATATGAAGATAAAGTTGGAATTCAAGAGGACAAATTAGGGCAAATATTCATTTATAGGAAGGGGAGTTAGGGATTGGAATAACTTACCAAGGGATATGTTCAATAAATTTCCAATTTCTTTGAAATCATTTAAGAAAAGGCTAGGAAAACAACAGATAGGGATTCTGCCACCTGGGCGACTGCCCTAAATGCAGATCACTATTGATTGATCGATTGATTGATTGTAGATGTATGCAATAATATTCTGCATGTTGCCAATGGTCTGTGGAAATGTTTCTGTTAATATTATTATGTCATATCCTTTTGGGCATTCCGTTGGCAACATGCTTAATGCGTTTTTTAAGCCTTCAATGTTCCATAACATTATTTGTATGTTTCCTCTATTCTCATTTCCTCTGTATTTGGTATTACTCCAAAGTCCATTCTGTGTTTTATTTGAGTTGCTGCACCCCTGTGTTCCTCCGAAAAAACTTAAAATGAATGATGGTGATGTTTGTTGGCCAGAAGTCTGATTTATTTACTCTTTCAAGGTATTCAAATGGGATTCCTACTTTGAAGCATTTCGTGTTATACTTCGTTGATAATTCTTTGCAGATTACGTTTCCTCTAATTTCCTTCTTGGTAAGGAATTTCTTTATCTCCTCTGCTGTTGTTTCCTGTTGTAGTCTTCCTATGAAGATCCAGGCCATCTTTTCTATTGCTTGTAGGTTTTTGTCTTCTGTTCCTGTTCCAGCTATGAAAGCTTGTCTCTTCCTTTTGCTGATTACATCTGTCCACTTCTCCTTGGCTGTTTTGCCTGTTGATGTTTCCTGCTTTTTGGCCTTGTGGTGAGTCATTTTTTAATGCTGGGAAGTTATCTATATATATAAAATAAGAGTTTTGCCTGTACATTGCTCAGAATTTGAAAATAATGGTATTTCTGTATCGGTCATGTCCATAGTAACAAGAAAATGCACTTTTTACTTTTCAATAATTTCTGTCTGTCTGTATGTACAAGCATCATGAGAAAACGGTTGAAGAGAATTTAATGAAAATCGGTATGTGAAGTCGGGGGATGAGCCTCTACAATCTAGGCTATAAATCATTTTGCTCACGCTGAGTGAAATGGTAGTTTAGGGGAAGGCTTAAAATTGAATTCTTAACTATTTATGTTATTAGTGGTCTAATGAAAATCGGTATGTGAAGTTGGGGGATGAGCCTCTACAATCTAGGCTATAAATCATTTTACTCACGCTGAGTGAAATGGTAGTTTAGGGGAAGGCCTAAAATTGAATTCTCAACTATTTATGTTATTAGTGGTCGTATTTTAAAGAAAATGGGTATGCAAAGTTGGGGAATAAGTTGCTACAACCTAGGCTATCAATAATTGTATTCACGCTGAGAAAAATGGTAGTTTAGGGGAAGGCCTAAAATTTAATTCTCAAATATTGTTGTTATTAGTAGTCCTATCTTGATGAAAATCGGTATGCAAAGTCAGGAAATAAGTCACTATAGTCTAGGCTGTAAATTATTTTATTCAATCTGAGTGAAATGGTAGTTTAGGGGAAGGCCCAAAATGTAATTCTCAAATATTTTTTATTAGAGGTGTAATCGATGAATGCTACATAACTAAGGTTATATAGTATTAAATTTCCTATTATTCATGTCTTATACATTGTTACCGTACTGGCTATGATCACAAAGATATTCATGAATTTGGATTTTTGTTACTAAGTCCATATCAGCGCCGAGTAACGAGAAAATGGGTGAACAGTATTTAATGAAAATCGGTATGTAAAGTCAGAGAATAAGAAACTACAGTTTATGGTATAAAATATTTTACAAATCACAGAGTCGAAGGAAAACTAAATGTGAAGGCCTACAATATAGAAAGCTCATAACATTGATCAACAATAACATTACACTAACCATTGTTTGTCGTGATGGGCTTTGTGTCTTCTGTTGCCCCTCATCTCCGGTAGATAGGATTACTGCTGCGTACAGTGTATTTTTTTATTTGATTTACGTTGCACCGACATAAATAGGTTTTAAGGTTTTATGGCGACGATGGGATAGGAAAGGGCTAGGAGTGCCTTAGGCCTTAATTAAGGTACAGGCCCAGCATTTGACTGGTGTGAAAGTGGGAAACCACGGAATACCATCTTCAGCGCTGCCGACAATGGGGTTCGAATCCACTATCTCTCGGATCCAAGCTCACAGCTGCGCACCGCTAACCACGCGGTCAACTCGCCCAGTCGTACAGAGTGTAACAGCCTGTCTGAATATTGATGGGAAGTAGCTGGGGAGTTAGATAATTTTCTTCTGTAGCATGCCATTCACCTGGTTTATAAATTTTCTGATACTACTAGTACGTAACACACTGGATCATCATAGCATTCGGGCTATTCAATCCCTACTCTGAGGCACTGATGGGAATGAACAGTGTGCATATTTAGCGGAATAATGGCAGATGAGTGTTCATGGCAATCTGCGGCCTGGTCATCCCAGCTCTGGAACTTTGGACTATTAGATTGGCACCGCAATCTAACCGCAGCACTGTTCGTTAAAAGTGATAAAACGTGCGGCTTTCCATTTGATCGAGTATTTTATATGATAGCATTGCTTTTAATCGCTACATTCATACTTATGTTTTTGTAATGACCTATGTTGATTTCAGGTTAGGAAAACCACAAAGTCAGTCTTTCTGAGAATCCCGTCGCGAAGCACGGGTACATCAGCTAGTCTTCCTCTAAATTGTAATCCTCATTTCTTCCTAAAGGCGTCAGGGTGGAGTGTGTTCCTCTTCGCATGTTGGGCTTCTGTGCATTTCTTCCGAAGCGGTATGGTATTTCAGGGTGTGTTTTTGAATTATCTAGCCGAGGTGTCATATTCTGTTGATCTGTACATCGGATCTCGTCTCATATCATCTTTTTGATATTTTGCGTGATATTTTCCATTATTGATTGTATTTGCTGGGTCATTCTTTTTGTGATTTTGTCTTCGAGCATTCTGTATGTTTCTTCACTTTGAGTGTTATGCGGTAGCTGCTACTGTTTGTCTTCTGCTCAGTGCCGATAGGTGACACTGCTTGCTGGCTGCTCTTTGCATCTTGTATGGTGTTGGTAGGTGTCTCTCCTTGCTGATTCTGACCGTTGCCAGTAGATGGAACTCTTGGTTAGTTCTGTTCGTCATGTGTCGATGATGCTACTCGGACCGTAGTGATGTTGTTTGCTCCCTGTGTGGTATCGGTAGATGGGACTCTTTGCTGGTTCTGTTCTTCGTTGCTAGATGGGTCCCGCAGGGGTGCTGTCTGCTCCCTAAGTTGTGACATCTCCTTGGTAACCCATAACATCTTTTTGGTTCTGTTCGTTGTTACTAGATGGCGCTAGTTGTCCTGTAGGGGAGCTGCCTGCTCCCTCAGTTGAGACATTTCCTTGGTTACCCATAACCTTCTTTGGTGCATAGTGTTTTTCCTCTTTCGCTGTAGTTTGTTCTATTCTTAATGCATTAAAACAGGTTTTCAGAACACTCACCGTTGCTAGAATGTTCTTCTTCAGTGCTTTTTTCAGGTATCCTCCTGTTTCCGCAATTTTTTCCAAACTTCGCAGAGCTGCTTCTACACATTCTTCTACTTCACCCGCCATTTTGACTCGCCACATTGTTAAACAAGGTATGTTATAGTGCAAAATTTACCGTATTTACTTGCATATTAGAACCCCCCCTTTTTTTCCCACATTTACAGCCAAAAAAAGTGAGGAGGGGGGGGTCAAATATGCAATAACCTCAAATTTTGTGCAGTGAACACATGACTTCTAGGCTATAGAGAGCTATAAATTTTACATCTTAACATTCGACACTATTCTTTAACAAACTTACGAATGTATTCTGAGTTTAAAAGGCTATTTTTGTTGGAAAGCAGTATTTCTAGATTTAAAAAGAATAAATGGTGAACACATGACTTTTAGACCTAGACATAAAGTAAATATAGTCAGTTTTAGTTACTCTTATATTACGTCATTCGTTTCATCTCTTTAACTCCTCTGATGAGGTTGATGACGGGAAGGGCATGCGGTCTTAAAAACTTGCTATGAAGATTAGTCTCGCTTCATACTCAACCCCGTAGACAAAAAGGAAAAGGGTATCATATTATGCAATATTAATACAAAAGAACATAATGGCAGTCATTTGTGTCTGTCAGTTAAGCAGTAGGCCTAAGACACAGCAAACCTCATCAATGCTTTCATTTGAACTATTGCCGTCTTGTGTCGCCAACTTCCTTGCTACCAGCGTGTCATTATAAATGACGTCATCTTCACAGCAATCGCGAGTTTCAGATCCTGTCTTTTTGCAACTTAAAAAATAGTTTTGTTCCAGACTACAGAATCCAAACAGTGATAATTTATTTGCAAATTTTTTTTTTTGCTAGAGGCTTTACGTCGCACCGACATAGATAGGTCTTATGGCGACGATGGGATAGGAAAGGCCTAGGAGTTGGAAGGAAGCAGCCGTGGCCTTAAGGTACAGCCCCAGCATTTGCCTGGTGTGAAAATGGGAAACCACGGAAAACCATTTTCAGGGCTGCCGATAGTGGGATTCGAACCTACTACCTCCCGGATTGCAAATGGTTTCTGGAGGTGGTCTCTGTTATTCCCAGTTGGTGCATGTGTAGCAGAAGCCACCCCTTCTGAACAAAGCCGTGCTGTAAAAAGCGCACCGACCCACCAGCTGATAACTAGCATATGTCACGAGTTGCACTTCCGAATGTAATACATAGCGATTGGAAGCATTCTTTGGATAACTGCGGCTATTGTAAGCCAGACTTTTTATTTTTTAACATAAATTTCATGCTTTCTCTCCACATTTATCACCTCAGGATTTACCTAAACAGCTGTAATTGAGATAAGAGAGACCACATTGTTTCGGTTAGGTATGCTACTAAGTGCCCGGATAGTATAGTAGTTGCACGATGGAAAGAATAAAAATAACTAACACGAAAGCTTGTCCCATTTATGGATATCTACAGGTGTGGCGGTAATGCATTTTATTATCATAATGTTTAATTTTGCATGCTCGTTGCCTCCGTATTTTTTTATTAACACATAGTATATTCTGTTCGGCGTTTCCGAAAATCGTAAAAGTAGTTAGTGGGTACGTAAAATCAATACCATTATTATTATTTAGGTGTGTTGGCGAGTAAAAGAATCGTTATGATTGGATTGTTTTTATCGCGTTTTAAACCTACTTCACTCAAAAGATTACATAGGCTATATTGGCCCGGGTTAAGAGATATTAAACGATCACTTTGTTACTGATCTCGCCTGCTATATTAATAGCAACAACCATGAATATTTCTAAACTAAAGTAAACTTGTTTCCTAATCCCGAGGTTGTGCAGCCCCCCATGGAGTGGAGCTGAATGTACCATTTTTACCGCATATCAACTTTCCTGACATTCTTAAATCTCTGGCAATTCAGTACCGGGAATCGAACTCATGCCCCCGAGAACGGCAGCTAACTGTGGTAAAAATTATGCTGGCAGGCATTAACTACAAAAAAAACAGACATATAGCATGACTTGTGTGTGTTAAATTGCATAGGTTGGACAAGAAACTATTCACCTATTTGAACGACGTAATCATAGCTTCAGTACGCCTACACTACAGAGGCAATATTTCTTAACTACGAAACACAGTTGCACCGCATGAATTTGACGTGTTTTCATTGGGCGGGTCTTACGGGCGAAACTATTCATGAATTTGTGTGATGCCATTGGAGCTGCAGTAAGGCTTGTACCCGCTTCAAAGTGGAATTGTCGTTCTTCTACATTGGGGGGGGGGGGGGGGGGGGTCTTGTATGCAAGATTAATTTTTCATCTTCTTTGTTCCAGAACGCCTGGGGGGTTCTAATACACAAGTAAAAACGGTATATTTAACTTGTGTGCTCAACAGACTGAAAAGCTTTTAAGTCATGTTTAACTGAGTCGACACTGGAAAGTACGGCTTCCATCTTAACAAATTTTCACCATCATCTGACACAAGTGATTAGGTTAAATGGGATCTATCTCATCATCTACGTCAGTCCATCATTAAGATCATTCTTCACCTTCAGACTCTATATCTGGCATGGACGATAATAATGTAATAATTCATTCTGTGATTGAAAATGTTAACTTGCCATGGTAACGTTAAATGCTGAATTTCACAGGAAAACAGATTATGGTTTCATACCTAGCTCGACTGTGCTATACATTTCCACACACAACGAAGTAAAAATGAAAGGAGGCAGCTGCAGTTAGGAAATAATATACAGGTGGCATGAAACACTCATTGTTGCCTGCTAGGGACAGGCGGCATGATTTATTTTTGTTAAGATTTCCTGGGTGGCATATGGCAAAGTTTTGAGGCATTTTACTCTCTATGCATTGATCATTATGACCGGTGGTGGATCTTTTAGGTAATAACTTTGAAAACTCCCTCCATATAAATGACGTAAGTTTGATTATCTGAGGGAACATTTTTTTTTTTTTTTTGCTAGGGGCTTTACGTCGCACCGACACAGATAGGTCTTATGGCGACGATGGGATAGGAAAGGACAAGGAGTTGGAAGGAAGCGGCCGTGGCCTTAATTAAGATACAGCCCCAGCATTTGCCTGGTGTGAAAATGGGAAACCACGGAAAACCATTTTCAGGGCTGCCGATAGTGGGATTCGAACCTACTATCTCCCGGATGCACATCTGAGGGAACACTCAATGCTGTAGTTCATTAAAAGTAGCTAAATATAAACTCCACGTCTAAAACCCTTCTCACATGCAAACTCTTTTTACTGGGATAGTAACACAAGCAGTGGGGGATAATTATTTTCGTGCAATGTAAACATTTGAAACAGACACACCGGCAAACTCGGATGTTAAGTTTTGCGATACAGTAAAACCACGGTATTACGTGATTTCGAATTAACCGCCAAGTCATGTAATATTGATTCACGGTTTAAAACTTTCAAATGTCATGGAAAAAACTGTTTCCAAAATGTATCCAACAAGGTGCATTTACAGTATTCAAATAATGAACTGGATAACTCACTGGCAAAACATAACCTCAAGCAATGAAAGAAAAAATGATTCTGTGCTAGCTCCCCTCTGCAAGTGCTTTATTCATTGGATTACTGTACTGTATGCATTTTTGATGCCTTGTACTTGCATGGAATGTACCCGATGCCCTTAAATCATCGTGGCTTATCGAACTTTCCTATGATGAGGGGAGAAAGTAGGAAGTCTCTTGCTCCTGTCTGCATTGCAACACAGGACAGTAACTCTATCCTTGTATGATTTCCTGCAATGGCACTTCTCTCATAATTTAGAAATGCCAACACTTGCCACGTCAAAAAGTATTCTTAAGACCCATTAATACATGCAATCACCTTGATTCACAGTTCAATACCTTTCATATGCCATGGAAAGAACTACAGTATAACGCCGATTTTGCGTGACCTCGATTTAACGTAAACCCGCATTTAATGGAATAAATTTCCAGTCCCGAAAATTATTCCATAAGAGCAATGTTATTTTATATTCGATTTAACGTAATTCACAATAGGGCAAAACTCGCATTTAGCATTAAGGAAATGTTAAAATTCTCAAATATTTATTTCTATTCGTTTTGGTTATGGAACCTTAAGAACCTATGAAAAAGACATCATAAGCTTGTTAAGGATGATTCAAGACAGAAGAGGAAATTAGGGCTCAAGTGAGATGTCGGACTCAGACGCACATCCGACCGCGGCCGCTGTAGCAGAAGAGAACCCACGTTTTAATGACAATGTTATTATAACCTTCGAAAATTCCTACATTAATCTGTGCAATATTCTTCCGTTACAATGAGAACCCTTCTTCAGACGGCGTCACCTAACCGAATATGTAACATGAAAACATTTCAAACGCATGTAGAGAAATGATAACCTCCTTGCTATAATTTTCATGAGAATAGCCTTTCCAAAATTTAACTAGACGCGAGAAAATATAAACTATCCTCTGAAATCAGTGATGTACTCTGCCGTATCTTGAGGTGCATGACATTCTTACGTAATTTCAGTATATAACATTAAATTAAGAAACAGTTTACTTCAGCCTTTATTTTTAACGAGTTAACAACTGCTATTGGGCACATTATTTAAGCATTTATCACAAAAACATGTTCTCTTCATTTCAAATTTTCTTTATGGAACAGTAGTCGAAGGGTATTATTAATAGACTCCGTCATCGCCTTCGAATGTCAATGAGAGCGCTCGCTAGTGGACATAGCGAGGAAACGATACTGAAGGTGATCAATCGCACGCAACATAATTGCTGGGGTGCATAAATATCAGTAACGGAAAAAATCAAGCGTGATTAATCGCTCGTAATAATGGATGCATCAGTGATAGGGCTCTCGCTATAACCGAAGGCTAATACACAGTTTAATATAGGAATTTCGAAGGGACAGACAAAAGTCATCGTTTGCTGGTAGAAACATGGAGAACATGGGTCATTGATTAGAACATGTTAGACATGGTTTAGTCAATTTAAATGTGGTGATTTCAATGTGAAAGTCAGTGCACAGTGGTAGACCACAAAAGTGCGAAGACGAGCAATTGCAGGCGTTACTAGATGATGACCCAACTCAAACAACAATAGACTCACTACAATACACAATAGTGTCTATAATAGACATGGATTTTAATTTTAAATATACTCCACTTATCCTTTCTTAACCATGGGAAAAAAGATTAAGGTTTCTAACGTGCTTACTATTCATGCTGAAAATGATCACTAAGTGGTCAAAACATGTACTGTGATTGTTAATGTTTTTATAATTTTGCCAAAGGCATGTAATAAAGTATCGATTAGGTGGTAATTTAATCTAATAAGTTGATTTAACTCATCAATACGGTCATGAAGTGGACAGCTTGCAAGAGATGACTCAAGTTAAGTAATCCGAATCAAGCCAAAAGGAATAAAATTTTTTTAAATGTTTGTTAATGAAAACTGGAATGGGTTCATCAGCTTTTGCTGTTGGTTTACATTTCTTCTCCAATGAGGGGACATGCTAGAGATCAAACAAAACTGAATACTACTGCTGAATTTGTTTAATTTGATTTTATCTTGGAGTTAATATTTTAAAATATATTCTGAATATGTAGATCAAATATTCAATTTCTTCTTGCCTTAAATTTTATTCTGAAACTATTTCATTTCTGCGGCTTCTGGATACTATCCATGCACATTACAATTTTTTTTCTGTTCGACAAAAGATCTGATAGTTCAGAAGAAGAGAATTTTTTTGTTCTCAAAGTAAAATTTTTGTTTATGGACATAATGTGGCTTTCAACAATGCTCCTCCAATGTTCTGACAAAGAGCTTGATAATTTTATTATTTTCTTGTTTCCACTATATATGTACCAGACACAGAGATTCTTATTCCAATATCCTCAATATGAAATGTACCTGGAAGTTACTACTGCTTTGCAGACTCAACTTGTGTGTGTTGGTAGGTTAATATCAGACGAACAAACTGACATATGTGTCAAATCAAGACCATCCACAGTATTATCAGACCTTAATACAAAATCAACATGGCCAACGCTTCGGTTGAATGTAAACAAGCCTGTGATACATTCACATTTTCTTTTACTTTGAATAATAGACTAATACCATCTAGAAATAGCCTAAAGGGGGGAATATCTGATGTGCTTCAATGTGTGGCAGTTTCAATTCAATTCAATCAATCAACCAATCAACCAATCAATCATCAATGATCTGAATTTAGGGCTGTCATCCAAGTGGCAGATTACGTATCAACTGTTTACCTAGTATTTTCTTAAATGGTTTCAAAGAATTCAGAAATTTATCAAATTGGTGTAGATATAGTAGGGAGGGGGGTGGGCACCTTTAGTAAATTATTCCAGACCGTGATTCTTCTTCCTATAAATCAATACTTGTTTTAGAAAGACATTTATTTGAATGACCTTTATATTACCATACACTTTTAAATACAATAGCCTACCTCGTTCAAGAAATTTACTAGAAACATAACCCTGTCACGAATTTCAATGATCTCAAAACAATGATTCTGATAATGACTCACCAAAATGCTAAACATCTGTTTTAATTCAGATAATGAATAGGAGAATTGATTTGATTTGAAGTTCTCTGGTGGGATATGCATTTTTGTACGAAGCACTTCAACACCAAAATCGTTGGGAACATAAATACGTACTGTAAGTGACAGTATATCAGTTGATAACTTGTCCTCTAATTTTGCAAAGAGCATATAATCTTCATTCACAGATAAAATAGCTTTATCACTTTTCATAACCTCAATTTTAAAAACCTCAAAAGGAATAGTAATTGAGAAATGTACTAGGATATGCACGAACACTGACATTTGGCCTTATCCGAAAAAAAAAAAAAAGCTCATCAGGTACATGGAAAACATCCCCTCTGTTGACAAATTTATTGTTGAATGTTTTAATGCACCCCAATAAAGTATTTGTAACTATGAAATCATCACAGTGCATTAAGTACACTTGTTCTGAATGTGAGTGCATCTGCTGTAATATGAATTACATCAGGACACACAATACGATCGGCACGTCCTAATATATATAAAAATAGTTTTAAAACCAAATTCCAATAAATACATCACTACACTAACGTTTTCTAATCAAACCAAACGAACAGAAAGAACTAAACTGCTCCTATGCACATGCTCATTTTTACATTTGAACAAACCGATCGAGTTGCCATTTTAGCTAATATCGATAGCTGCATTAAGGTCTGATATATTGTAGTTGGTCTTGATCAAATGCATACATTGCGTAATGTTCGCTGGCGCCATCTCTTAGTGAAACCGGAAAAGACTTATGCATACACCTGGTATACGTAGGTCAATAATTAACTCCATATTATCAGAATTTAAGGCAACAGGTTTTAAAAATATAGAATTTAGCTGATAATGTGTGAATTTTTTTTTTTTTAACTCTACAATATGTTCTATAATAGCTGATTTGTACAGGGCTGAATTTCTGATACCTAGGAAGACACTTCATTATGTAAATATATAGACATAATCAGAAACAGATACATTACAATTCTGCATTTATCATTAAACAACACTACCAGAAAGATGCCGTTGATATTCTACAGCTATATAATTTTGTTGGCACCAATAGACATTAAAAATACTAACTGAAGTTACCCTTATAACTGAAGAACACTCCACCAGTGTGATCAGCTGCTATGATTTGCATGTACTTCCAATCCATGGATCCCAAGGAGTTTGAAAATTTCCGCCTACTGTTAAATCCATGCCTTATCGTATTCCATTCCTCCTCAACATTAGACATCTGGGGAAAGGAAACAAAGTCCAGTTAAACATGCATTAAACAGGCTTTGATTTTTATGTTTACTTCCATCCTTCCATCCTAAATTTCACATTTTAATGAGTATTCAAGATGCTTATCCTCTAAATATATATATATAGACACAACACAGAGGGAGAGAGCAACTTGAGCTCAGTACTACTCAGCCCTGTTCAAACAGATAATGCTTTGGATAATTAGATAGTCAAATGACACAGTTTTCAGGGGAAAGAAAAGCACAAATATGATAGACTATGGTTACAATGACTGAGTAAAACAAGAACAGATACGAAAGAGGCCACACATCTAGCAGTAAATATAAGATTGCAGAAATGCTTGCCAAGTAACCCAGGCAGTCAAGCCCTGGCCTTCTAAGCCCAACTTGGAGGGTTCGATCATGGCTCAGTCCGGTGGTATCTGAAGGCGCTCAAATATGTTAGCCTGATATCGGTATATTTACTGGCATGTAAAAGAACTCCTGCGCGACAAAATTCCAACATCACAGCATTTCTGTAAACCACGAAAATGTAGTAAGTGGGATATAAAACCAATAACATTATAACTGTAGAAATGCTTGGTTCACTTATACAGGTTTAAAAACTGAAAGCTAGTTAGGGGCGGAGATTTCTGTGGCTTGAAGTCTGAAATTTTGAATTTTAATTTGTACATTTAGCTTTTTGTAGTATTTACACATTTATGATGCAGCATTTTGTAGTGTTTTGAAGAAAAACATAGAATTTTAGTTCATTCTGAAAAACAGATAACATTAATAATTAATTAAAATCACATCTGCATACTGCCAATAGTAAAATAAAATTCATAAAAGTATAGGCTAATAGAATTCTACATTTAGGCCTATTTAAAACTGGCATAGGCTGAAGCATAACACAGAAGACTATGATAATAGAAAAGAATGTGTATCTGTTATGATGTGCGTGCTTTAAAAAAGATTGCCTACTGCAGCTTACTTTACTTTACAAATATAACATTGCGATCTTTGTTTTTTTTGTAGTTAACCTATTTGTAAAATGGTTAAAACACATTTTGTAAAGAGTTATTTTGTTACAAGTAACTAATCTCATTTTGTTCCATATTCAAGATACAATAAGTTAAATTCTTTCAAGAATAAAATTACTGTGTCCACCTATTCAATACAATTATATTTTGTAGTGATTAAATCCTACATGAATTATAAACACAGTTAGGAACATGTTTCGCCCTAGTTTTGGGCATCTTCAGCCTAATACTAATCTTAAGGTCGATTCTTAAATCTACACTTAAGAAAATGGAAACTGCAACACCATGAAGGCATTGGTCGTTTGTGTTGATTTTCAAGATATGGAATGATGCCATGTAGGTATGTAAACGATCAAAGTTTCAGACCCATTGGATTGTTGCTACAGGTCTCCCCACGTGATTGGTCGCAGAGGAATCAACTCCAGTATACGGACTCTGGTGTAGCGTAGTTGACTTGCAGTCTGTGCAGTGAAGTGTTCCCCGTCAAACATGCCTCGACGACAGAGAAGAGCACACTATCAACAACTGTCGCCGTTTGAGAGGGCTCGGATAATTGTGCTGTGTGAGGCTGGATTATCGCTAAGGACTGTCGCTGCACGTGTTGGCCGACAGGCATCTATGGTAGAACGTGTATGGCAGCAGTGGTCAAATGAAGGTACCCACACTCGTATACCTGGCACAGGCCCAGCGCGACAGACGACTGTGAGAGAGGATCACCGCATCATTAGGATGGCCCGGATGGAACACCATGCAACAGCAGCGCAAATTCGAGTAGCTGTGGCACCCCATGTTACACAACCAACAGTTTGTAATCGCCTGCATGCAGCTGGCTTACGATCCCGTGTCCCTGCAGAAGTGTTCCATTGACCCCACAACAGCAACATGTAAGGCTGGCCTGGTGTCGAGAAAGATTGACGTGGGTCGACGAATGGCATAGGGTCGTCTTTAGTGATGAATCGCGCTTCTGTCTTGCCGGCAGTGATCGTCAGAATCGTGTGCGCCGACGTACCGGGGAGAGGGGCCGCCCAGATCTTATTGTCAAGAGGCACACAGGGCCAACACCAAGCATTATGGTCTGGGGAGCTATTGGCTTTAATGTGAAATCACAATTAGTGCTTGTTGAGGGCACTATGACTGCTCGACAGTACGTGGTTGTCCCTACAATGGCGAACATTGCTAATGGTATGTTTCAGCAGGACAATGCCCGGGTTCACACTGCACGCATCTCCAGAGAAGCTCTCCACGACATCACAACCTTAGAATGGCCTGCCAGATCCCCGGACCTCAGTCCTATTGAGCATGTGTGGGACATGATGGGTCGACAACTGGCCAACCGTCCTCAGCCACCCACAACTCTGGAACAACTGACCCATGCAGTGCAGCAAGCATGGGCCACAATTCCTCAGGAAGCGATCCAGGGCCTTATTGACTCCATGCTTCAATGGAAGATAGAAGATAGGAAACTTAAAAGGGTCCACCTTTTCAATACAAAAATGTTATAGTTTATTTACAACATATATTTACACTTGGAACTAGTTTCGACGCTGTTTGGCGTCATCTTCAGCCAAAATGTGGGAAATAGGCTAGCATGTAGACATTTATATTACACAAGGCGTTACATTAAACAATACACATCTTACGAGGAGATAAAAACAGGGACGAATATAGAAACAAATGAATCGTTGAGAAAGCAAAAGTTATACATATTAAAAATAACCTTAACCACACATCTTGTAGTGCGAAAATATTCGCCTTGAATGATTCCTGAATACAAAACGTACGCGCACACATTTCTGAAGAGCCAGCAGGCAGGAAAAAGCAAAGTGAAACCTTAAGAGTTCTTCTGAGAAGAGTTCATCATTTTTTCTATGTTCCGACTAACTAATGAAGTCTCCCTTGAGTTCCTGATAAACATACACAACAGGAAATTCTCCTTCACATTGCAGCTCGTGGTGGGCACATCCTGTATTGATTGTTGTCCAAACTTGCGGTCAGAGGGACCTGAAAGTGTAATCATCGAATCACAACTGAACACTCGTCCTGCATGTTCAATTGCAGCAATGTAGCACCACTCCTTCTGGGTGTTGCAATTTCCATTTTCTTCAGTGTATTAAACATTGGAACTTAATACTGAATACAATGGGTTTTTTTTTTTTTTTTAGCATCAGACCATTGTATTTAGTATTAAGTTCCAATGTTTAAATAGATTTAAGACTTGACCTTAAGATTAGTATTAGGCTGAAGATGCCCAAAACTAGGGTGAAACATATTCCTTTAATCACTACAAAATATAATTGTATTGAAGATGTGGACACAGTAATTTTATTCTTGAAAGAGTTATTTTGTGTTAATTAAAATGTATAAATCCCGCATTACTTCTTGCGATATACTGCTAAGACCCACCATCTTTTCTAATCCATTTCGTGAGATCATGAAGGAAAGCTCTGTATTACAGTAGGCTACCTATTAATGCAGCCAATAACAAACACATAGTTCCGCCAGGACGTTATGAGTTACGGCATTAAGAAATAATCATCTGAAGCCAGCACTGTAAAATGATTGAATAAATGCAGGTAAACATTGCCCTTTTTCCAGCTTATTATGGTCAGCTGTTGATGAAGATGTCTCTAAGTAGTTCTCGTAATTTCCACCCAGAGCAGCACATTGCTATATGCACGGAGCCTATACCAAAACACAAGCAGTTATTGTGCTTCAGGGAATAGAAAGGTAGGGAGAGGAATTGGGGTTTATGATGGAAACAGAGATAATGCTCTGCACATATGCACAAGTTTTCTCACACAGGATTTCCCTAGTCTCTTACAGGCAATATCCACAGTTTATTAAACAACCGTAACTGTACACACAGTATAAGAACACACTGTAATTAAGACACACATGTCAATCAAGGAATGTACCACATCGTTTCTCCTCCCTTCTGTTGGTTGCATTAATGTACTTTATTATTTAACATGCTCGAAAACGCAACGCTGCCGCCCTGCGATTTTGTATTCCTGCACTCACAACACTGTAAATGGAATGAAATACTGAATAAAGGAAACAATATGCCCCATGGCTTGATTATATTACATGATCGATATGCCCCCCATTCTTCCTTCAATGCACAATTCACAAGGGTGTAGTAGTGACCTTTGGACTCTGTTCAGAATGTGTGGTGTGTTGCGAACGACCTGGAAACCCGCCTGTATTCTTGGTACAATTTCATCTTCTCTTTCTACAAAGTTCGCATAGTAGTCATTTTGCGCAGAACAAACTGTACACTGCCTACTGGGGCTATGCGAAACAAACGAGAAACTTGTGCATTCGCAATGAGCATTACCTCTGTCTCCCAATTCCCCACCCTTCCCTTCTATGACGCACAGCAACAGGCAGCAGCTGGATCCCTGGCATATCAAATATGGCAAGTTCGTCAAGTTGAATCGCGTGTCCAGAAGTAACAAAGTAACCTCATTTTTTCGAAAAGAAATTCTTTTCTCCACCAATCCAACTGCACTTTCATTCTTAACATAACATGAAGAGCATCCCTGATTTTTTTTGTCAGTATAGTTCTGATACACCCTGTATGCTTCTTATCTTTAAATCAAAAGAAAACGAGTCTAACAGACATCTTGGTCTCTCTCTACCTCTCTTAACGTCCTAGACCACGTCCATTATTCTCCTAGATAACCTATCCTCCTTCAGTCACCTCACATTACCCCACCACCAAAGCTGGTTTATGCATACAGCTTAAGGTTCATTCCTAACTTAACCTTTATTTCCTCTCTCCAAGCACCCTCCTGCCACTGTTCCCATCTGTACCAGCAGTAATTCTCACTACTTTCATATCTTATTTCCAACTTATGAATAAGATATCCTGAGTCCACCCAGCTTTCACTCCCATACAGCAAGGTTGGCCTAAAAAGAGACTGGTGTCTGACTTCTTTCTTACAGAATACCGTTGATTGCAACTTCGAGCTCATTGCACTGGCTTTGCTGCATCTCGATTCAATCTCATTCACTGGAAGAATACACATCCTAAACACTCGAAATAATCAATCTGTTCTAGCTTTGTATTTCCAACCTGACATTCACTTCTCTTAGGTTTCTTACTTACTGACATCACATTAGCCCTGGAAAGGCTAATTTTCATATCATACTCATTGCACCTACTTTCAAGTTCCAAGGAATGGTGAAGGCTTTCAGTACAACCTACATTTCCACGTAAGTGAATCCCTTCCTGACACTTAATACCTTTCAGCAGATGATCCATGTAAACTATGAACAACAAAGGTGAAAGATTACAACCCTGTCTAACCCCTTAAGTACCTTGAACCAAGAACTCCATTTCTTACTACAGCCCAATTGTCAAGATAAATACCTCAGATTGCTTTTAATAATCTACTCTTAATACTCTTAATCCTATAGTTCCCCAGATCTATGAGAACATAAACATAACTGTCTATTCCTCTCGTAGCATTTTTCAGTTACCTGACGCACACAGTAAATCTGATACTGATTCCCCCACTGTGATATGAAACCACACTGGTTTTCATCCAACTTACTCTCAACCAGTGAACATACCCTCCCTTCAAAAATGCCAGTTAACACTTTGCCTGGTATATTGATCAATGAAATACCTCAATAGATGTTGCTTTTTTCCAATCAGATGGCACCTTACCAACATTCTATCCTAATCTTATTACTCTATGAAGCCATTTTACCCCTGTCTTCCCACTATACTTCACCATTTCAGGTCTATTTTCATCTAATTCCTGCTGCTTTATGACATTGGAGTTTATTTATCTTCCTTTCCACTTCCTCAAGCGTAATTTCACCAACACCACCGTTGTCCTCCCCATGAGCTCTGTTGTTCACGATGTCACCAGAAAAATTTCCTTCTACGTTGAGAAGATGTTTATGATTTTTTAAATATTCCTTCTGCCTGCCCACTGATTCCCTGGGATCTATTAAGAGTTCACCTAATTCAGCCTATACACTATTCATGTCCTGTTTCTCACCCTTTCTAAGATTCCTTATTACTGTCCAGAAATGTTTCCCAGCACTTTAACCTATCAATTCCAGGTTAATATTGAAATCTACCCATGACGACTTCCTGGATTCAACAATTTCAATATGGGCTCAAAAATGAGAATATTTACTTTACTTGTAACATGGACATTAGCTCGCACAGCCAAAAGCTCGCTCCCCGCTTCGGTGGAATACGCATGATCGTAGACCCTACTAACCACACAACCATGGTGTTAAAGGCCCTACTCATTGGTAACATAGATCCATTGGGGTTTATCACACGGTGGTACTACAAGTAACGTCGATCCATGGTGTTCCTCACGTAATGGTACTAAGCACAAGTAGTTTCATAGTTCTAAAATGTCATCATCCCTTGGTCGCCTCTTTTAGTTGCCTCTTACGACAGGCAGGGGATACCGTGGGTGTATTCTTCATCTGCGTCACCCACCCACAGGGGGTCAAAAGTGAGTGGCCTGTCAAAGACCAATTCAACACTTCCTATATTAGGCAGAGCTGTGTGTGTCAAGAAATATGAGCACATTGCAATCATTTTAGAACTGCAGTTCTGTCCTCCGCAGCCATCCGCACAAAATCGTATAGTTGTGGAGTTTGACAAATCAATATAAATGCTTAAATACAAATCAGTTTGTGATAACCCAGATAAACTGCAGACAATGTTTCATTAGACCCCTTCTTGAATTCACGCTCCATCCATGTGTAAGTGAAAACATTCTCTTTTGTCAACCTGGCAGGTGAGGTACTCCTCACAATGGTAAAATTAATTATAAGTGTACAATTGGATTGGTGACTGTAATACGAATTAATCTGGAACTTTTGGATTCACAAGATTCTTTTGGGAGTCAAATGAGAACATTACCATGCTGTCTCTTCCTTCTTGGATCTTTATGGAAAAAGTTGCAGCTCTTAGTTTTTGTACTCTGAGTTCTTCAGTGATACGTTTGAATTTTCAAGTTTAATTTTCTCCTTGTGCTCTATGCACTTTGGGCAAGCATCAGTAATTGGTGCTCCGAATCCTATGTTGTAACAACGCGTAAAAATCTCACGGAAGAGCCATCGCTTCACCAAGAGTTTTTCAGGTGATTTGTTTTTATACGTTTAGTAAAACTTAGCAATGCTTAAATTTCTGAGTAGATACTGTCTGACCGCGACAATAGTGACTCACAACAATGCAAATTTTCAATTAAATTTTTCACAGAGTGCCTCCTTTCAGTGTACTCTGGTTTGATCCTAGCTTCACCCCTATTTTCTGTAGGAAGTTTCCCTGTCATTAAGTGATTTCTGGCAATCTCTGAACCCAATTTTTGCTGACATGCAATACATTCAGGAATGTCTTTTGGCAGACCTGAATGTGAAACTTCTCTTTATTAGCAAGTTTTATATAGTATTGAACACTTAACACCTTTTCTTGAAATTCCCTCCTTGACAGTTCTTTCCCTTATGGGCTTCTTTACACTCAGACACTTTAAAATGAGTGTATCTTGTTGCATCTTATTGTTGGATTCATGAACGTTTCCAGGAAACTGATGAATGTCGATCATCTGCAGTTTACGACATTCGAAGGCTGGACCATTGTGACTACATTGTGGGTAGTCTGGAAGACTAGCAGGCCCATGCCTGCAATGAAAATGAATGATTTCTCATCAAAGTACTTTATATTGCAACACTGTCTCAGTGTGTTCAGTGTGTGAGAGTGCAAATGAGGATGAAGTTGACAACTTTTACGAAACACTCAGTGACATCGTAGTCTGGGTCAACAGGGAGGTTAGGATAGTGCTAATGGGCAATTTTAACACGAGAGCTGGAAACAGAATTGAAGGATACGAAAAAGAGATGGGTAAATGTGGGGAAGATATGGAAGCCAGTAGGAATGGGAAACATCTATTAGACTTCTGTTCATAAACATCATGGTTGAATCAGTTTTGAAAATGATACAAACTTGTGGCTTGTCTGGAATTTCCCTTACTGCCATCAACTGGCTGCCTTTGTTTAATTGCTGTCTGTCGTACTAGTCCACACAAGTAAGCATTCTGCCTTGAATAGTCCCCCATTTCATGGAATCTTTTAGAGTTTTCTTCTTTCATCCCCAGAGAATGATTCTACATATCCTTTCAGACAGCCGCAGTTGGTATTTTGGAATGTTTTTCCCCTCTACTAAGAATTCCTTTTGTATCTACATATGCTTTTCCCAAATAATGCAGGTGCTTTGCAGAGTCCCTTTTTAATGGATTCCTTTTTCTCTTTTTGGTTTTTAGTGTTGCAGACATGGTCAACACCCCTGATTACTGCTGTGTACTTTGTGACAGTTTTTAGTTTTTATTTTTGTTGTATAACTTCCTTTGCTTATATTAGGTGTATTGTGGGAATATGTTCATTCAGAAAATGTAATATCACAACTAACAAAACACTTGTATCTATAATAATAATAATAATAATAATAATAATAATAATAATAATAATAGTAATATTTTTTTTTTTTTTTTTTGCTAGGGGCTTTACGTCGCACCGACACAGATAGGTCTTATGGCGACGATGGGATAGGAAAGGCCTAGGAGTTGGAAGGAAGCGGCCGTGGCCTTAATTAAGGTACAGCCCCAGCATTTGCCTGGTGTGAAAATGGGAAACCACGGAAAACCATCTTCAGGGCTGCCGATAGTGGGATTCGAACCTACTATCTCCCGGATGCAAGCTCACAGCCGCGCGCCTCTACGCGCACGGCCAACTCGCCCGGTAATAATAATAATAAGAAGAAGAAGTCAAACAGTGATGTAAGAAGTTATAAGCTCACCGAACAAAAAATTAGTCACCCTAGTGCTCACGCACAGATGGATTGTACCTGGCGAGTTAGCTGTGTGGTTAGGGGCGTGCAGCTGTGAGCTCGCATCCGGGAGATAGTGGGCTCAAATCCCACTCTCAACAGCCCTGAAGATGATTTCCCGTGGTTTCCCATTTTCACACCAGGCAAATGCTGGGGCTGTACCTTAATTAAGACCACGGCCGCTGCCTTCCCACTCCTAGCCCTTTCCTATCCCATCGTCGCCATAAGACCTGTCTGTGTCAGTGCGACGTAAAGCAAAAAAAAAAAAAAAATAGCAGATGGATTGTTAAGCTTATATAGATGGTGTAGCAAAGGAGTCCCATGCTTAACCGCATGCGCACTGCCTCTATGTGAGCATAAGGCAGTAGAGAACAGAGAGACATTGATATTTTAAGCAGACATTCGTCAACACGTGTAGATGTAAGGATGTGACAGAGTGGTAAAAAAGATAATCGTGTTTAGCCGTGCCCATGGCCATACGGTGCGTGAAAATGCTGGATTTGTTAGTGTTTTGCAGCGGACTATTTAACGTGTCTACAAGCAGTGGTGTACTACACGTGGCCATGAAACACGTCAGAATTGTGGTAGAAAAAGTTGTTAGCGAGAGAACATTGTGGTGGGAACTGCATGCAATGAACATTTGGAGTCGGTCACCTCGCAGTCATCCTTTTTGACCTCCAATCAAATTACAATGAGTGAGAGTTTCCTTCTATTCAATACTTTATTTGTCCTGCATTTACATAGGATGAACACTTTATATATTACAATTTAGGACACATTTTGTCTTATATATGACATCTGCAGCTAACAATTCATTTAAAAATTGACCACCTTGGCATCTCTGAAAACCACAAAAGAAATTAGTGGGACATAAAACCAATAACATTACTATTACAATAATGATGATACTGGATTTTTCCATTCCGCTAACTACTTTTAAAGATTAACTTTCAACTTTCACCGATGTTTCAAGCAAAAGCGCAGCCAACATCCTTGGCATTTCCTAATCACAAAAGTGTTGTCTGTAAAACGGAATCAATGTGCCAGTTTGAGAGACATGTTCTGTACAGCTTTGGTTCTAAACGTGTTCATGTAGAAATTAGAAGTACAATACAGAAAGAGAGATGAGTAGCCATGGGTGTCCATTCACTCCAGTGGTATCGAAGCCTAGGAATGTAGATGGCTTGAAGATGGAATGGAGAAGTATTAACACAAGGAACTCAGCAGAAAGCAATGCTAAACTGATAAAGATGTCAATACATGCACAAAATTAATGGAATACAATTTTTAAAAGCTTGCAGATTTTTCCTGATTCATAATCATTGTCAACCTTAACATCTGCTACGTATTTAACATGGCACTAACACAGATTTTTATCAACCCCGAGTAGAAGGCATGATCCTAACTGATGTATACCTGCAGTATTTCCCAGGTGTAAAAATGGGGAAACAAACAGAAAACCATTTCAGCTCTGCTGATGGTGAAATACGAATCCATCATCTGAATGTAAGCCAATGTTACACAAAGCATATTACATAACCAACTCTGTAGATGCAGTGGCAGGAGTTAAGAGAAATGAAACAGAAGCATCTATCCTTAAAGGAATAAGGCAAGATTGCACTTAATATTCCCTTGAATGTAACGCTATATTGAATAAGTATTAAACAAAAGCAGTTTTCCCATTATCAAACCAGGCAAATGTCATGTAATTATGGCAACTACCGGTACTTTCCTAGTCGAAGCCCTTTCCAATCACAGCAATGTTGAAAACCTATGAATGTTGGTGCAACATTAAACAGCTAAAAGAAAAGAAACGTTAAGACAACAACCAGTGTGGGTAAAAGGTCAACAGAAGTCTTCGAAATTTAGTATTACAGAAAGATGTTATGGTTAAGGTGCATAAACAGATCACAAAGGAAGAGAGGTACAGAATCAAACTGGTGAGATAGGAAAAATTGGACAAAATTTTACTAGAAAGAGATGACACATCGTGAGCTATCAGGGCCGGTTCACTTATTTTTGAAGGTAATACCCAGAGGTGAGAATGATAAGAGAAGGGCAACGTAATTATGATCACAGATTACAGCAGATGTAAACGGCATTAGTCGAGAAGAGATGAAAAGGCTTGCCCAGGATAAGATGGCACAGTTCACTACATCAAGCCAGTTCAAGGACTTGCAAAATTTATTGGCACATTAAAAAACACTTTCCTACAGCAAAATGTGGGCATTCCAACCTCTTATAGTTGAAGTAGTTGTTTACCAATGGGACATCACTGTACGATTTCGGAATATATTAAGCGAAGACAACACAAATCACGCACGATATACAGCAGTATCTGGCTGACGTGTGGCACGACGCACTAGTGTTGAAGCCATTATCATGAATGTTCAAGCACAAGAAGCATTTCTACTGCTCAAATGGTACACGTGTCCATTATAGACTTATGCCTTTCAGTGCTCAGTCTGCAAGCTACAGTGAATGCACTAAATGCTGCAACACTCCTCTATTTTTAACTAGCACTGTGGTCTTGTTTAGTTCTATACCTCTCATTTTTAAATCATAAGAAACCGAGTCTAACCACTGTTGACTAGGTCTTCTTCTACCTCTTTTACTCCCTATCACTGAGTTCATTATTCTCTTAGGTAACCTATCCCCCAATCACCTCACATGACTCGGCCACCGAAGCCAGTTTATATGTAAAGCTTAAACAATCAAGTTATTTAATAACATAGCCTTTATCTCCTCATTCCAAGTACCCTCGTGCCACTGATCCCACCTGCTTGTATCAGCAATCATTCTAGCAACCGTCATATCTGTTACTTCTAACTAATGAATAGGATATCCTGAATCCACCCAGCTTTCATTCCCTTAAAGCAAAGTCAGTGTGAAAACAGACCGGTGTAAAGATAGTTTTGACCGGGCGAGTTGGCCGTGCGGTTAGGGGCGCCCGGCTGTGAGCTTGCATCCAGAAGATAGTGGGTTTGAATCCCACTGTCGGCAGAAATAAAAGGCAGCAGAGCTTACTGTCACCGAAGGCATTCAATCAGATTCATTCCCAGCTGAAGGTGATAACGTCAATGGAATAATTATTGTCAGAGATGAGGAAGGTCTCATATGAGTGAAGATCAAGACAGTGGTGAGAGAGGATCTAATGAACTTCAAATATCCACTGTTGCTGCCTAAGAAACATAAAATAGTTGAAGCAATGATTATGGAGCAACATCAACTTCATTGCCATGATGGTGTGTAGTTTTTAATGGCCTATTTGAAGAAAAGGTATTGGATAATACAAACCAGAAGGACTGTAAAGAGAGTGATAGCAAGTTGTCTGCAGTGTAAGCGACAAACAACAGAATGCTGAAACGGAGTCTGCCCCTCTAAGGACCGTGTAAAGGATGCCAATGTTTTTGAAGTAGTTGGCAATGACATGGTAGGACCATTGATTCTGAGATAATTCAAAGTATGGATTGTTCTCTACACCTGTGCCATCTTCTGAGCAATCCATTTGGAACTAGTTACGTCATTAAGCACCGAAGCTTTCATTATTTCAATGAGAAGATTTATCACAAGAACGGGCCGTCCATCCATTATCTACTCTGACAACAGTACTAATTTTGATGGCGCTTTCAACACACTGAAAAGCCTAGATCTCCAAGAACTTCAACAACAGTCTAGGTTTCAAGAAACAGAGTGGAAGGTCAATTTCCCTACTGCAAGTTGGTGGGAAGGATGGTGAGAACGTCTGTTCTGCTCCATTAAAGAATTGTTAAGATAAATGCTTGAAAGATCCGTACTCACTTAAGAACTACTGACATTACTTTGTGACGTAGAGGCAGTAATCAATGGACGCCCACTGAGTTACGCATCAGAGAATGCTGAGGATTTTATCCTTTGACACCACTGGTGTTTCTTAACGATGGTGGAGAGGGCTTTTGGGCAAGATAATGATCATCTCGAGAAGGTCCGACTCATTGGCTGAATGGTCAGCGTACTGCCCTTCGGTTCAGAGGGTCCTGGGATTGATTCCCAGTCGGGTCGGGGATTTTAATCGCTTCTGATTAATTCTTCTGGCTCGAGGACTGGGTGTTTGTGTCTGTCCCAACACTCTCCTCTTCATATTCAGACAATATACCATATTACCAACCACCACAGAAACACACAATAGTGATTACATCCCTCCATATAGGGTTGGCAACAGGTAGGGCATCCGGCCGTAAAACAGGGCCAAATCCACATGCACGACACAGTTCGCACCCATGACCCCACAGGTGTGGGAAAAATGGTAGGGAAAGAAGACTGATCATCTCGAGAAGAAGTTCCAGGCATGCCTGTACTACTGACAACACCTGATGCAAGAATTGAAACAATGCTTTAGGAAGGAATATCTGTCCCAGCTAATCTAGACACAAAGGAAGAGGAACATCAACTTTGAAGGAAGGTGATGTGGTACTGGTTCGTTGTGAGCAACAAAGGAGAATGGAGTAGCCACTGGCAAGAATAGTGTCGCTCCTTCCTACCAGTGATGGTGTATATCGGGTAGCCAAGTTAACCTTAAGATAGAACATTGATAAACCCTATTGAACGACAGTATGCTCTGGAGATGACACCCGTGAATATCCCTTAGTTTCCAAAGCCTCTTCACCCAATAACATTCCATAAGGGTACAGAACCTGCAGTGGTCGCATAGTCGTCCCCAATCCACAATACTCCTCTTAAGTTATAGACTATGGAACTGTGCTGAATAAACAACCTGCGATATTTGCAGGCATAAGTTATTTGTGACATTAAAGTGAATGAAATTATTCTCACAATTTCAGGGTGGGAAGAATGTTGAGAAATTAAGATGACCATACATGATGACGTTGTTGTTGTTTCTAACTTGTGTAGTGATTTCTTGTTTTTTGGTTGTGTGTCATGGCTATTGGCTGAGTGAAGTAAATTATCCAGGACCAATTAGAACCTGTAATCCATCATGAAATACGTGTATTATGTGTTGTTTTGAGTTTATTAAATATAATGGAGTCACATCGAGTATATTACAACAGAGACTGTTAAAAACACTGAGGCAAATATTGCAAATTTCCAAAAATGATAAAAAATGAGACCTGCAATTCAGAAAACAAAAATAGTTTACTGAGAGGAAAGGAAAATGAAAGATCGAAACTGAATACTCCTTAACAAATAACTGATTAAGTATCTAAAAATAGTTCATAAAGTGACTCATCACCAAGAATGAGAATTAAACTAAAAACAATGCTATCAAACTCAACAATACCAAAATTAAGCAAGAACAATTTTTTTTTGCTACTTGCTTTACGTTGAACCGACACAGATACGTCTTATGGCGATGATGGGATAGCAAAGGCCTAGGAGTTGGAAGGAAGCGGCCGTGACCTTAAGGTACAGCCCCAGCATTTTCCTGGTGTGAAAATGGAAAACCACGGAAAACCATCTTCAAGGCTGCCGACAGTGGGATTCTAATAAACTGCCTCCTGAATGCAAGTTCACAGCCGCCTGGCCCTTACCACTGGGCCAACTTGCCCGGTAAGAACTTTTAGGAAGAGGTCCAAAATAAAATATCTTTCAGATAAGAAATTAGCAAGGAAATTAAAACCCCCTTTCCTTTGTTCATAAACTATGGGCAATAAAAAAAAGTGCAGAAATATAAATGAGGGAGAAAGGGTATATTCGAGTAATGAGATTTACAGCAAAAGGATAGGAAAGTACTCACTTGAAAAATGGTAGTCGGGACAGATTATGAACAACAAACCTATTTCACAGTCAACTTGAGCGGCAAGAGTAGGCCTACATTGAAATAGTACCTGAAGAGCCCAAGAGAGAATCGTTATAAGCAGAAAGTTTTCAATATGCTCGATATGGGGGGGCAGTGTCAAAAGAGTGAATAAAGATCAAATTAATTCTTGTATTTAAAAAAACTTTCCCCAAGATCATGATGGAAAAAAGTCTTCTGAGACATTTATTCAAAAGACATAACTTTCAGTACCGTCTAGTTAAAAAATGTAATTAAATTAACTGTGGATGGTGGTAAAGTTAATAGATTAATTAGACAGACCATCATTCAGAAATAAATAAAACAAGAACAGCAAAAAAACTTAAGAGAGAGAGTGTGTGCAAAAATAACTGGAGAGAAAAAATACCTACTTGGAAGAGATAAATGGCCATTGCAGGGTACATACCATAACAATTTAATGAATTATAAAACAACTAAATATTACAAATACTTTTCCTCGGTCTGAAGACCCTCCTCTTACCACAAGATTGCAGTGTATATCCTGCAGTACACGTCTCTCTCATTCAGCTGCTTATCGCTTTCATGTCACTTATTTCTCTCTCTCTCTCTCTCTCTCTCTCTCTTCGGTATCTCCCATTTTAGTTTCCTGTCAATGTTTTTAAAAAATTACCTTTATTTCTATACTTATTTTTTAATGGCGTTTATCGAAAGAATGTTTTCCCCTAACATTAAGGTTACCATATGTCCCGATTTAGCCGGGACCGTACCGGTTTGGAACCTCTGCCCCGGCGTCCCACCCAGTTCATAGCTTTGTCCCGGTTTTTAAAGAAACTGCTGCTCAAAAAAAATTCAGACAGTTTCATTCTTTTTAAGTGATCTTGTGGTGTTGACGTATTTTCAGAACATGTTCACCTTTAACAATTACTAGCTAAAATCTGTATGATTATGTGTTGTTCCATCTGCACTACTAATGATCAAAAAGGTATAAGTCGTTTAGCTACGGGAAAATGTAATCAATGTAATGACGCAAGTAACCCGCCACATACTGACTGTTTTCTCTGTTGTTTGGCAAATGTCTTTCTCTTGTGCTAGAATTCCTACTTTTTTTCCTAAAATGCCAAAACAGAGTTGTAACTTCATGGATGAACTTCAGAAAGAATATCTCTTTTTTGAAAACACAAACTTTGCGGGAGAGAAAAAAGGAGGTGGAAAAACTTTGCACCACCAGCTGAATAATGAATTTGACAGAGAACTGCCCATATAGTGCACAAATGTCTTCAAACAGTAGTGGATGTCTTCCTATAGGTGTTGAAATTCTTGCAGTGAAAATTAAACTTCAGTTTGACCAGCAGGGAATTTTATGAGAAAATCAAAACAAACACAAATGTTCTTAGAAAGGTTAATTCCAGTGAGATATATACCTGGTTCTGTAAGAAGAGTGATTACCCGCCAGTTAAAAACTCAAAACTGATGGTAATCACAGAAACTATCTTACGAATTTTACACAGTGAAGTGATAATTAATCGGGAATTTGAAAAATCAGCTGGTGCCACACGTTTTATTTTTGGACCATTTTCTAAAGCCGTAAACTTAATTGATTAATCATCCAACTAGGCCTTCGGAATTGAGGATCTGGGAAAAGTTGTACGTCAGGAAAAGTAAACAACTTCTCATCAATTTTAAAATACCCAAGAACCACAACTCTGTTACGAAGTTAGTTTATCTTCCCAAAACCGGTACTAGGTGATAATCTTTGGTATTAGTTCAGTTAGAGAGTATATTTAAAATTAAATACTTCAACTGAAGATAATGTAATGATGGTGATGAATAAAAATTGTCCTTACGTTTGAGAATTCAAAATGTCCCAGTTTGTGGAAAACAAAATATGGTAACCCTAGATTACATGATCACCTGTTTAAATTATTTTGAAACTTTACAATGTCCTGTCTGCTTGTAATGATCGAATTGTTATTTTAACTTCGTGCTGCAGATAAAGTGGTAGTCGAAGTTTGTATTGTATATGTATGTACAGTCCTCAGCCCAAAGGCTGGCTGAATCCTTCAACACCTCCACCATTAACTGTCACCGATGGCCTAGGCATCAATGAAGAGGCATACTAGAGAAATGAGGAATAATGTAGTTTTCCACTGCTTTCCTAACTACATCAGAAGTTACTACTACATACCAGTCTGCCAAGCCCACTGAAATACATGTACCAACTGACCCTTTCAGCAACATTTTCACAACATTCACAGCAGGTTCTGGCTGCAAAAGGAATGGCATTACTAGCATCGCTCATACCTCAGGCACTTTCATATTGTCAAACCCAAGTATAAGACTGAGACTGATCAATGAAAGTAACAAAATTTCTCTAGCCCATACGAGGAAAGAAGACATGGTGCACTATAAACATTGGTTTTTGCCAGCAAAGGCAACTGTATATAAAGTGGAAGAATTACTCCTTTTGGAATTGTTTCAAATTGGCCACATAGGTCTACTGCATTTACATGTGCACTTGAAAGAATACCTGTGTTTAATTTTAAGAATATAACTGGAGTAGGTTTGATGTTTTTGAAATTACTGGAGAGGTAAGAAAGTACCTCAACCAGAACTGGTGAAGCTTCTGGTTCTGCTGTAGTAGAACTGAAAAAGTTATCTTTATCATCATTTATTTTTTCCCTGCTTCTGTTACTGTGCGACCTACATCAATTACTAGAATGTAACTATTACCTAATAGAATGTAACGATTACAAGTAAAAATTACTAAGAATATAATCATTGCGAGTAATGTGATTACTTTTACTCACTTACTTCCTAACTCTGCCAATGATACACCCAAGGGAGTTTGAATTAACCTTTATGTGGCTTACATAGCTAAATAATGGTACATTATAACTATTAGTGTCAAAAGGAACATTTCTAGGATAGAATTTAGTAGCAACTGACAGGTGATAAAAAATTGTGCAAGTACTGTATTGTAAATAATCCATAGGCTACTGGATAGATCATGTTTACTACATTAAAAGATTAAAGTCTCACAAATTTGAATTCATAGACAGGAGCAAACCAAGCATTCCTGGACACATTTAATCAGCAGCCATATGAACATGTATGGAGTGTGTGCTTGTGTCTCACTGTAATAGATTATTCAGGGGTGTTGCTGAACTTAAGGTACTATCTGATTATTTACCTTGCATGTTTAGGAAGAACTACAGTCCTAATTAGCTGCTAACAGAGGGCAAGATTCAGACCTTAGATATCTAAACTTTGCAATTTTCTAGCCATAAGTTGGAATGTTCGCCTAGACATCTGTAGCAAAAAAGTTTCAAAATAACTGTGACATAACCCAAATTAAAAGAAAGGAATGAAGAAGTGTTTCCTGCGTGCACAAGATATTGTCATTTAAGTGCTTAAAGAGGAACCCTGGCAGTGACTGAACGCAGAGGGTTGTAAGATTTATATATATTGTTGAAAGTATTCAAAATTTTTCCCTCTACTTTCACATGTATAAGATGTTTGTCAGATTCTTAGACCAAGCTCGATACCTGCAGTCGCTTACGTGCGGCCATTAGCCAGAATTCGCGAGATAGTGGGTTCCAACCCCACTGTCGGCAGCCCTGAAGATGGTTTTCTGTGGTTTCCCATTTTCACACCAGGCAAATGCTGGGGCTGTACCTTAATTAAGGGCACGGCCGCTTCCCTCCCAGTCCTAGCCCTTTCCTGTCCCATCGTCGCCATAAGACCTATCTGTGTCAGTGCGACGTAAAGCCAATAAATCAAGTTAACTAATGAAAAAAGGTTCCACCTGATCTATACTTTCCTTTTTTATTATTTAGCCTTCGGCTAAATTTTTGTCGTTAAAACTTACAGTACATGTTTCGAATGCTTAGCAATCATCATCAGCTGTTTCACATAATGCTTAGGTAAAAAATAGCATAAAACAATTCCATAACTAAGATTAAAAATTATGTTAGTAAGGAACAATTAGGTGGTGGGGGAGGAATACGAGAAGGGTGGGGGGGGGCAGTTGTTAGTTAAAGATTAAAAAACTTATACAAATTTTTTTTAAACTATTTTTTGAATTAAAAAGTCTTTGGTTTTATTCTATGTCACTGCACTGGTTATTTATTAAATTCGACGGTTTTTAGCATGATGCTCTTGCAAACTTGTCTTGGTTGTATAATGTTCCTTCTTTTGCTAGACCTTTCTTTTTTGTATCTCCTTACTGTCCGGTGGAGAAGATTATGTTTATTGTTGGTCGAATTATTCAGGTTTCGTTAAGTTGGACAGTTTGGAGTACGACCCCTACCCAATTGTTCGGTTATACATATTCTATTCAGAAATTATTAAGTTGGGATGTTTGGTGTACAACCTGTAACCCTGTCCAATTTGTTCTTGTTCCGATATTTACGAGTTTGTATCTATCTCTGCCGTCCTCGGCTTTGTGCTGTAGCGGTATATGTAATAGTAAACCCAAAAGCAAAAAAAAAAAATTCTTAGAAGAGTGTAAATTTACTTACTGCCTTAATATGCAGATCAATGAGTAATCTAACCCATTAAAGTAAGAGTCTAGGAACATAGCCTAATAAAGCATTCCACTCGAAAATACAAAGGTACCAAGGGTGGCAAATGAATGTCAAGGTTAAAAGGAGTGCAAGAACTTGCAGATAAATTTATTCTGACTTAATGAGGGTATTTGGGTATTCCTTTTCCCAGCAGCATATGTGATTACACATAATCTGTTAAGAAGGTTATTACTAAATACCAGAAATTATTATAGAGTAATTATTCTCATTTTTTGGGAACTTAAAATATAATTTATATTCCTGGGAAATATAAAACCAATCAATCAGTTATGTGCCACAGTAGGCCACAATCCCTGCAGTTGAACGACCCGCCAAATTAATCAGCTGCATACCACAAACATGAACACCTACCAACAGAATGGCACTGCACTTAAAGTTGCCAAGGTGAAAAATGCACTCTAATCTTCAACGTGCATAAAAGCAAGAATGTTTCCTAAAACGGTATACAAATAAGCAATAAAAACGGCTACAGTGAAGCCCTCATAACCGGTACTCCCTCCCAACGATTCTGTAAGCAATTGCCATTCTATCGCCGCCGGACCTGTGAAAGTCTGTACAACGAAAAGATATCCTACAATACATGTTATCACAATAGATCTCACAAACGCGGAAAACAGTAATTATCTTACAATCATAAATAGTACACATTATTTCGCAGAAAATATATACCGGGTGTAAAAACCAGGCACAAACGTCAGATTTCGCTCATGAATGAAAGTTGTAACCCACAATGCTCCACACGCGCAATGGCAATGCAAGTGTCAAATTCCCTGTAGGAGAATTTCTCAAGGCACTCGCAAGATCGCATTATACTACAACAGTCTCGCTCTTCGTGAGGGAAGAAATAATTGGACGCTACACAGTGAACAAGCCAAACAATAGCTACCTTGAAGGCAACAACTATTTTTACTCTTCGGCAGGAATCTTGGTCATGTAACAAATAGCATTTTCATCTCCACCATGAGCCAGCAAGTAACCAATTTAAATCCCGTAATACATCATTCATCACTGAAAGAAAAATCACAACCACCCACTAATGTAAACTACTATTCTTTGGAAGCAAGTCCGCCATTGAAAACAACATGCACTAATACAAGGAATAAGTGGGAAGAACTGGGACTACACTTAGTTTTCGGCCAACGAGCTAGAATAACATAGAGGGGCTGTAAGCCTGTCATCAGCGCTCCCTGCTTGAAGCAAGTTGATAAGAGGCAGCCATGTTAACGGTTGTCAAAACAAAGCGAATTGGCGCGAGAGCATATGTTGAGGTGACAGGGAGATCGTGCTTGCCAATTTAATTCCCTAAGTTTTAAGAAGTGAAAAGATAGATTCTCGCTTTCAAGAATGCCAGCCGTAAGCTCAGCGTATGGTTGTACTAATCGGAATAATAAAACCAAGGATATATCGTACTTTAAGTAAGTATTACTGAATTATAGCCGAGATTCCTTTTTGTAATTTCTGTTTGTAATTAAATCCATTTTATTGTTTACTTAGCGAAAGTACGGATAGCCACGGTAATTATTTGTCGAATTATGTTTCAGATTTCGTTTAAAGAACAAGGAATTAACTGAACAAGGCGTTGTGAGGGAGAAAAGAGATAAATGGTATCCCACTCAATTCAGTTGCTTATGCTCTGTACATTTCCAGCCCTATTTAATTTTCATTCACATTTACAAATAAAGGAAATGGAACGCCCACCACCAAGAAAACGTAACCACAAAAAATCACTTATTTCGTTCAAACGTACACCAAGTATGATAAATACAGCATTTTACTGCTATTTTTGAAATTTATACAGCCTTTATTGTAGATGTCTGTTCCCTTAGTTTTTAAAACTACGCCACACTTCATAATGGACAACTTTCAAGCTAGTAATCCCAGTATGATATGGTAATGGGAGAAACATGATACCCCCCTATATTATAATAAATAATTACACTAAACGATTATTGTGGTAAAGTATTCATGGGCCGCCTCTGTGGTGCACTGGTTAGCGTGAGCAGCTGCCACCCCTGGAAGCCCGGGTTTGATTCCCAGCTCCGCCACGAAATTTGAAAAGGGGCACGATGGCTGTAACGAAATTCTATCAGCCTGGGGAGGTCAACTGAGTAGAAGTGGGTTCGACTCCCACCTTAGCCATCCTCGAAGTGATATTCCGTGGTTTCCCACTTCTCCTCCAGACAAAAGTCGGGATGGTACCTAACTTAAGGCCACGGCCGCTTCCTTCTCCCCCCCACAAGGCCCCTGTTCAGCATAGCAGGTGCAGCCCTCCCTCACAGTTGTATCCCCCGACCCAATGTCTCACGCTCCAGAACACTGTCCTTGAGGTGGTAGAGGTGGGATCCCTCACTGAGTCCGTGGGAAAAACCAACCCGGGAGGGTAAACAGATTAAGAAAGGAACACAGTACTCATGAGGATGCAATAATTTTAAAAATATTAACAGAATGAGGTTGTAACATATTATAGGTCCCTATGATTTTAAGGTTTCCTGTCATAAATATTTATGTCCATTGTTTTTATTCTAATTTACGCTTAACCACAACAGCCAAGCAGGGTAACGCTCTTGCTCCGATTTCGAGGCCTATTCGTATGTCACTGTGCGATGATTTCGAACTATCCTACAATCAACTGATCGTGATGTTGGCCTCGTGCCGCAATATGATGAAGTGGCGGTATTCGCTTTCATGCTTCAAGCTTTCGGCAACGGACTTTAATTCTCCCCCAGCGATTCTAAAATGCGCATTTTCTGCACTTTTCCTCATTTAAAGGCTATGCCCCCTTGCTTGTGTGACAACAGGAAACATGGCGCACGTTCGTTCTATTAGGTTCACCCAGTCAGCGCTTCCGCCTCTCTATGTTATTCTAGCTCGTTGTTTTCGGCATATGCAGTCATAGCAAAATTTTCACTACCAAGAAAAAGTACTATTAACCATACAGGAAATACTATGCATTAAAATGATAATGCTAATAGAGCTGATCGGCTAACAATAATTATTCATTTACATAATTATTACTACACTGGGCAACATGTTACGGTAAGTGCTGCTTAGCTGCCACGAAAATTAAATTCAAGCTTTATATATATATATACTGTATTGATATTTTAAGGTGTGATCAAAGAGAATTTCAAGTTTCGGGAAACTTTTGTTTGGCCAAATTAGCAAGGATTACATGAACAATTATTTGAATAGTGCTAATCAAATAAGTAGCAGAAATAATTAATAATCGAAAATCATTTTCTTTCATAGTGCAGCACAATAAAAAGTGGCATCTCTATTTCCGTTAGGGGCGTAGACAGGAGGGAGGGGTTAGCCTACTGGGGGGTTTAGAAACCCGGCATGGAAATTTTACAGCAAGACAAGAAAAAATACATTAATAAACATTTAGAGACATAATTGTAGAACCAAAAGATTTGTAATTCACGTGGATCAGTGTCTTTCTAACGACAAGTCACTCATGCATATTCATTGTGTTCTACCATCATCCCCTTCAAATGTTGAAATACTGACGGTAAATCATCCTCTCGTAGGTCGTATGCACACGTCCATCCCTTAAAGACCGATGCTTCTCAAGCCCGTAACATCTCTCAGTATCTGCAAGATCATCGTAGCCGGGACACTATATTCATCGGTATATCGAGCTTCTATCAGTTATCATCTCCGTATTCTAGAAGCTTCTAGAACCTTCCAGCACCTTCCATCTACGGGTTTCGCTTCTGCACTGCAGTTGGTAGATTCTTTTCGAAGGGCCTTGCACCATCTTACGCTCATCATGAATTCACCTTTGGAAGGTGATCCATCTTCATTATTGGACGTCCTAGAACAACAAGAAATGGACGACCAGAGCATCAAAACTGCACGATCTCGTGAGGCTGATTTCCCAAGTCCTCTTGGTGGTCGAAAGAAGGTTTGGGCCCTTGCACCACCTTCCGATGAAGAATCTTCTGGCTCCACCTACACCGGCAGCTCCGCGGCTGAGCGAGCAGGCACGCCGTCCGCAGTCAGCGGCATCACCCCGCTGCCTCCTCCTGAGTACAATCCACCAGCACCGTCTACTTCTACAGCCTCATCGGCTCTTTATATACCAGGAAATATCAGAAGCTACGCCGAAGCAGCGAAGAACCCTGCTCTACCCAACCAAGTTCGTCAGCGCAGTCTCGTTGCCTCCACTTCTACTCTACCTCCCCAGTTCCATGTCATCAAGCTCACCAATACTGAACCCCATCTTGCTAATACCAAGACCATTCATCAGCTGATTTCCCGTTTCACCACTAATTTGACCCAGTATCATCTGGAAATACAACGTACAAGAGAAGGAATTAATCTCAAAACCTCTCTCCAATTCTACACCCATTTCACCGGGGCCATCGGCATACATCAGTTGGGTAAGCACGCCAGGGCTACCAACTTAACACAGCAGCGACCAGCCAGCTCCATCTCGACCCACGCCCATGCTATCTGTGGTGGCATATGGGGTCGAACGGGACTACACCGATGAGGAGGTGGCTGCCCAGCTTCAGCTCGGGGGCCACGTCATCTACCGGGTGGTCAGGATCAAGAATGCCAATGGACCGACGTCTCTGGTGGGGATCCTCTTCCGGGACGTCACCACCTTGGACAATCTTCTACGGTACGGCGCGCTGATTTACGCCCGCCGCCATCGCGTGGAAGCTTCTCGAGCCGCTCCACCACGTCGTGTCCGCTGCGAGCGCTGTCAACACTTCGACCATCTCCCGGGACAGCCCTGCATTCACCCTGAGGTATGTGCCATACATGCCCAGGAGCACTTATGCATGTAGCAATAAGCAATCTTCTAAGTGTGTAAACTGTAGTGAGTCCCACCCCTCTTTCAGCTAAAAATGTAAGGTGAAACCTCACCCCATCCCCAATCATCCTGAAACTGCTGTTCCTGTCATTTCACAGGACTTTCCCACACCCGCTCCTTCCTCCACCCTCTCCTCTCCCACTACGGAGAACATCATCCGCTTTATGATGATGGTTCTCCAAAATGTCCTTCCGTTCCGTCGTCAACAAATCCTCAAACAAATCCAATTCGTAGCATGGTTGGTATTAAACACACATGTGGATGTAGCGTACACGGGGAATAGAATGCACTTTGCATTCTTTCCCCTGAACACCATCCCCATTATTCGCTAAGAACACAATATTAAGTTCTATTATTTAAATATTCGTTCAGTTAACACCAACCGTGTCCTCCTTCAAACCCCCTTTTCCTTGTATGTCCCGGATTTCTTTATTCTCAATGAAAACTTTTTGACGCAACGCCAGCAGCCTAATTTTCCCACTTATAAACTATTTCGTGCTTATCGACCACATAAACCCCGCGTGGCGTTGTTATTGGAGTCTGGAATGATCTAACAGTTCGCCGACACTTCTATCAGTTTCCAGATAATCTTCAAGAAAACCTCATTTTAGAAATTGTCACCTCTACTCAATCTTTTGCTGTAGTTACTCTCTATCTCCCCGGTCGCAATACCCCTCCCACAGCTTTTATTAAACACATCGATACTTCTTTTCAAAACTATATCTTCGTTTCTGATTTAAATATCACATCATACACCCGCTACCAGCGTTCTCATTTTACAGGGGGCATACATTTCCCCTTCCCCTTCCCCACTCTCCCCTCCCACAATTCCGCTCCTGATGTCCTTTTAGTCTCACCTTCCTTTTCCACCCACCTTAAGGTCGAACGCTGTTTCATGCTCAACAGTGATCACGCACCTGCCCTCATCACCATTCTGGGTATTCTGTCACACTGCCCTCCTCCCCGCCCTCCCCCTACCTGTCGCTACAATCATACCGACTGGAATGCCTATCGTCAAACTGTCACTACTCTCCTTAAAGATTCTCCCTCTCCCACCTCCCATCATCACCTTCAATCCCTTGTCACTACCATTGAACATGCTTTTCTCACTGCAGACCGTCTTCACATCCCCCGTCACTCATATACCCCTCTAAAACCACCTATCCCACCTAAAGAACTTCAAATATTACGCTTAGCACAGGACCTATATCGTAAATATACTCGAACACGCGACCCCGTCACGCTCCTGCAGCACAGACGTACCCTTAGACATCCACGCTCCTACATAACAGCTATTCGTCGTAAACATTGGACTATGGCCTGTACCGACCTCTCTGACACACACGAACCACGTAAATTGTTGATGACTTTCAAGAGACTTACCCAGACTCGCAAAGTACTTCCTACCTATCCATCTGTCATAATGACCGAATTCCATCTACTGACCAAGATAACGCTGATACCTTCGCACAATACTACTCTACTGTTTATTCTCCGACTTCTTCCCCTCACTTTCATCACCCCAATGAACCTCTCATAAATCAACTTGCCCACCCCGCTCTTCCAGACTTACAACCATCCGTCTCTCATTATCCGAATATAGACTACACTCACCCTCTTAACACTCCCATCACACCTCAAGAAATCCGTTCTTTTGTTTCCCACCGTCGTAATACCGCTCCTGGCTCTGATAAAATCACCTATCGCAATATCCGTGAAGCTCCACCCCTTCTCTTTGATTTACTAAGCATATTATATACAACCATGCTCTATACTGGTTTCTACCCGAGCGATTGGGGTGGAGCTAAAATCCTCTTATTCCTTAAACCTGGTAAACCCCTCTTCCGATATCACTTCCTATCGCCCTATCAGATTGTTAAGTATTCTTTCGAAAATTTTTGAAGGCATACTTGCACGCCGAATATCCCACTATCTCACCTCATTAAATCTTTTTCCTGCTTCCCAAGCCGGTTTTCGATCTCATTATTCTACTCATAATCATCTTGTTCATATTACATCATCACTTAACACTTTCCTCCGTCCTCGTAAAACCGCCGCCCTAGTATGCCTGGATGTCAATCGGGCCTTTGACTCTGTTTGACACCCGGGTCTCCTTTTCAAACTCCGCCTTCTTCCCCTCCCAAACACGATTATCCGCTTCATTTATAATTTCTTTCACTCCCGTACTGCGCGTATCATTATTCATCACACTCCGTCATACTCTTTTCCTGTCACTTCCGGTGTACCACAAGGCTGCCCATTGTCTCCAATATTGTATCTTTTATTTACTCATGATATACCCCATCCTGACCCTCCTTGCGCCTTTATCAATATGCGGACGACCTTGCCATCCTTGCCCTTTGTAACACCAATGCTTCCCTTACTACAAAACTTCAACATTATCTTGACATCCTAGAATCCTGGTTCAATTCCTGGCATATCTCTGCCAACCCAGCCAAAACACAATTCATCGTTTTTCGTAAAAAAAAAATCCATCCTCTGCCGTCCTCGCCACCGTGTTCCACTCACGTTATATAACACCCCTCTCACCGAAACTAACAATCTCACATAACTGGTATCCTCTTTCAGAACAACCTCCGTTGGAACCACCACCTTACCCTCGCCTACAAGAAAGCCTACTCCCGTTTTCGGCCCTTTCGTATGCTCACTGGGCGTACCTGGGGTATACATCTTCCCAAATTCTCAACATTTATAAATCCTTCATTCGACCCATTATTACGTACGCTTCACTTACATGGATTACCGCCGACGTCCGACAATACATACAAATTCTCAAACTCGACCGCCACGCTCTACGTATAGCCTATCACCTTCCATATGATACCTCCTCTGCCAACTTTATTCCCCTTTATTCCTTTCCCACCATTCTTGAACATCTTCACTCCTTGCTTCTGAAATATCTCACTAATGGCACCCTACACCGCAACCCCCTGGTTACCGAATCCCTGACTCTCTCCCCTCTCGCCATGACCATACATTATAACACCCGTACCCCTGCCACTTCTCATCTTTTCCCTCCTCCCCCCCCCCCCTTACTTAGCTTCACATCCCCTCCGCCACTGTTCCCCATTTTTATCTCTCAACCTCAATCTTTATGCAATAATCTAGTCGTGCTCTTGGGTACAGTAGTGTATACCACACTTGCGTTACTGCGAGATTTCTTATTTTTAGTTTATTCTTCTTCTTATTATTATTATTACTATTATTATTTTTTTTGCTATGGGCTTTACGTCGCACCGACACAGATAGGTCTTATGGCGACGATATTATTATTATTACCCCCTGCGGGTGGGGGACGCACATGTAGAATACACCCGCGGTATCCCCTGCCTGTCGTAAGAGGTGACTAAAAGGGGCGACCAAGGGATGATTGAATTAGAACTATGAAACTACTTTTGATTCGTACCATCATGCGGGGAACACCATGGGTTGCCTGTACTTGCGAGTAGTACCACTACATTAAGTACGAAATAAGTTTGTGATTCGTAGCAGTTAAGAGGCTGGCCTGGGGGTTTCCAGTACCCGTGCGTCGTACCAATATGAGCAACACCGCGGGTCTGGGCGTAGCCTGTGTGTTGTACCGCTATATGAGCGACACCGTCGGTCTGCGTTGTCTGTGATTGGTGCCCACTATGTGAGGAACACCACGGGAATACCGGCGCCCGTGATTAGTACACCTAGGTGAGGAGACTCATCGGTTTGCGTTGGCTGTAAGTGGCACCATTGTGTGAGAAACACCATAGGTCTGCGTTCCCTGTACGAAGTACAATACTTGTGAGTAGTACCATATTGTGTGGAACACCGTGAGTCTTCACTACTTTTGATTAGTATCCCAACATGACAAATACCATGGTTCTGCTTTACTCGCGACATGTACCATTCTGTGGGGCCTTAGACATGGATTTTTCACCCCTTTAGACATCAAGCATCATTGTGCTTTATAAGTGGTCCCTTGATCAGTAATACTATTATTTACGATCTTTTTTGAGTCTGATCCACTGTTTTTTTTTGTTGGGTTCATGTCCATCCATTCATTCTTCATGACATTTTTATTTTATTTTGGTCAGTGGATGAATTTGTACTTTTTGTTATTTCATTTCGTACCATTAGGGCCGATGACCTCGATGTTAGGCCCTTTAAAACTACAAGCATCACCATCATCAACATATTATTAGTATTATTATTATTATTATTATTATTATTATTATCAGTCTTATTATTATTGCTACCATTCATATCGAACTTATCCTCATTACTATTCCCCTATTATTATTATTATTATTATTATTATTATTATTATTATTATTATTATTATTATTATTACTATTCTTTCATTTTAGATTTAGTTCTCTTTTATGTTAAGATGTCCCATTGTGAAACTTCCGTTTATTTATAACTTTTCCTTTGCCTTATGTGACACAGTACCTTCTCAGTCTCAACTCACCTTCCGTGTCGTGTGCCGGAGTGCTTCTATGATTTTGTTCTGTGCTTCAAGACAGTGCCGCACGATTTGTGTTTGTTTACCCCGCCGCGGGTTGTGTTTCGTTTCTCGTGTGTCACAGTTTATTTCTATGTTCTGTTACATGCTTATGTTTGGCCTTGTCGTGACACATCGCCTTTAATTTGCTCTGTAGTCTTTAAGAGTGCAGCTTGGTCAATGACCTCAGTGCTTGTTTTGGTAACATATCCGGACTAAGAACACGTATTACTCGGCCCAGCAAGTTCAAGGACAACCATTTCTCTCTATTTGTTTGTTTGTTTGTTTGTTTGTTCGTTTGTTTGTTTGTTTGTTTGTTTGTTTGTTTACCCATGTATGTATGTCAACATTGTACTATGTAAACACTGTATCATGAAATTTGATCAATAAACGGGGTGTTTGGGTGTCTTTGTCCTAGGTGGGGTGCTCTGCGGGCCTCCTCTGGGGTCCGTCTTGTTGCCGCGGTTATCTCTCTGCGCGGTCAGGTATTTACTATCATATTCAATTCAATTTATTGTATGTACAAGACATAAACCCAACTTGAATTATTTCATCCTCCCAACTCTCCTTCCTTGCCCAAGAGCTACTAGTATAGCTGACGGCCCACCCACCCCTCCACGAGGTGTGGGAATGAAATACCGTAACTAATTTGATTGATTGATGCCCGTAAGGTCGGTAGATGCAGAGTGGGTCGTTGTACCATATTCTCTGTACTCTGACCGGCCAACCGTGCAGAGGAAAGTTGGCCACGGCTTTACCGTGGCTCTACGCCTCTGCATTCGGGAGACGGGCCTGGGGCACAGTGCCGGACTTCATGCCTGGTTCCACCCGTCGTCTGTTCTGAGAATGGTTTTCCGTGGTTTTCCATTCTACTGCACTAAGGCGAATGCCGGGACAGTTCGTAGAATAGGCCACGGCCGCCTACCCCTTCATCTTCTCCGCACATCTCCTTCACCGTAACAAATCTCCCGGCCTGAGAGACGGCGTCACCGTCTAAAAGGCCTGCCTCCCCCTTCAGGGGAGGTATGAAAATGTTTAGCAGTAGTATGCCCGTAAATAATGAACTTAAAAGAAGCCTAAATGACCTAACATTATTCAATTATCTTCTTTCGGAGGCATGAGAGCTGAGTGATATCTCCAACGATTTCTCACAAAGACAGTCGTGGTTCAAATCCTCGTCAACGAAAGCAGGATTCAAGAAGTCAAGAGTCACAAACTATCGTTAGGACTTCGCATAGAACTGGAAGTACCATGGATATGAAGACAATATCAACAGTCACGTAAAAATACAAAATTGCTCACGCCATCTCTATTTGCCAAACCTGATCCCACTACGGAAACAAATTCATTCGAAAGATTACATCCAACACGTTCTTTCATTACTTAGCCTGTATCTCTTCAACGTAAATATTCTCCTGTCTCACATCCACCCGAACTGAAATAACAATTCCAATCGCTGCAATTATGTCTATTATTTATAATAATAACGTTATTGGCTTTACGTCCCACCGACTACTTTTACGGTTTTCGGAGACCACGAGGTGCCGGAATTTAGTCCCGCAGGAGCTCTTTTACGTGCCAGTAAATCTACCGACACGAGGCTGACGTATTTGAGCACCTTCAAATACCACCGGACTGAGCCAGGATCGAACCCGCCAAGTTGGGTTCAGGAGGCCAGAGCCTCAACCGTCTGAGCCTCTCAGCCCGGCTCTATTATTTATGACATCTTCGAAACTAATGGTTATAAATCACCCTGGATAAAGTTATCAGGCGTCGCGGATTGTAACAGAGAGCCATTTATTTAGATAAATGTTCCACATCCCGAAATATAGGGTCCCGGGATGTCAAATACTGACGAACTTTATTCACAGAGTTTAACTACACAGCGGAAATTTGCTATCACAGGTGCATTGTGGGCCTCATAAAAAAACATATTCCTACACATGTACGATAATTTAAAATTTTTGTCGAAGGTCCGTCTCTGTAACAGACTTCAGATCAGATGGTGTCGGGATCGGTTCTTAGTCGGACCGTAGATTTTAGCTGCGTGTGGTAAATTCCTGTGGAAGGGGATTTGCTTAGGCAGTGTCCAGTAATGAAACAACTACAGGTCTGCATTCACATAATCCATGAAGATCATGTCTTAGCAGACACACATTGAAAGGTCAAACTCTTGTGAAGAAGTCAAAAGGATTTTGCATTTGCTGTTTCCGCGTAGGAGCTGCACCACACTACACAACGGTTGTGTTAATGAAGTGGATAACATGTCAAGCCATGCAGAAACATATCGAATGCTTTCTCCAATTCTGTTACGATATCACATAGCCAGTCATTTATTTTCTTCCCTCAGGTCATCGATAGCAACCCAGTAGAGTGTAGCTTGACCACTGTTCTACTATCCTTCGACTAACAACTTTTATTCAGTAGGATGATGACGAAGATGTCTCGAAAGACATTGACGATTCCTTGCAGAGGAGTCAGATTTATCGAGAGATAGCACAGATGGTGAGTCATCGTTGTCTTTCCGATATGTCACAAGTTGCTAGATAAATAGTCCGTTGGTGCTCCCAATAATGTTCCTGAAGGGATCAGCTTGGAAATCCAAAAAGCGACGTTCCATCTTCCGTCAGATAGGCCTGTAATGTCATCAGTCCGTATTTTTCGCATTTAATTTATGGCTCATTTAGCATTTCATGTAACGGCGGGCGTGATTTATTGTTTATGAACTTGTACTATAGTAGGGTCCACGAGAGTAGAAGTCTGACGTTTAGCGCCACCGGCGAGAAAAAGTTGACTAACGCTGCTCGAAAATGGTCTGTTACTATGGCAACGATGACAGAGATGCCACATTTAAGAACGCTATTGCCACGTGGGTTGGCTCGCTCTCAGTCACTTTTGTGATATTGTGGTGGCTCCATCTACATCCAAAGACTTAGTGAACAATCTTTACATTCTCTCTTCTGTCTGTTAGGTCATCAACCCAGAGGCTGGTTGGATCCTCAAATAGAACCACCAAAGGTTATGCGGTTATATGGAAACCGCAAAAACCAATGGCAGCACCAAAATGAGGCGTACTAGGCAAAACAAGGAGTGAGGTAGTTTGCCATTGCTTTCCTCACTGGGTCAGAAAGTGCTATTGCAGCACGACTGACACTATGAGCAACACCTTTCATAACACTCAGATGCACTAGTCGTGCTCTGAATGTCATTACTCAGCACCACCCATACCCCAGGAGCTTCCATATTGTCACAGCCATGGATGAGACTGTGACTTCGGTGGAAGCTACACTTTACTCTGGCCTGTGCCAAGAGATGGATACAAAAGTACTGTATCCATCAAGAAATGGCAGCAGGCAACATTCTCTCTTTGCTCCTTTTAAGTTTGTATAACATCCTTGTGGAATGTATGTTTATGTGGGATTGTTTATATCTGGTTGTTATTTGTGTGTGGTGCTGTGTTAACAATAAATCATTGCTTTTTACAGTTTTCATTCTTGAGTAGCAATTTAAGAGCACGAGTCAAGTCATCTTACTCTAACAGTGGTGACCCCGACGTGATGAAATAAAACGTGTGCATTCGAGTGTTGTGCAGTGTAACCGGTGACTATTGTGTTTCTGTAAACATGTCTAACACTGAGAATACGGAAAGAACACTATCAACAGACATTTACGAGAACAGAAATGCACTTATCGCACGCGCCTCGGTAAAAATACCACCCATTTGGCGAAAGTACGTACAATTATGGCTAATGCAAATCGAAGCACAATTCGCTACGGCCGGTATTACGGCAGAATTGACCAAATTTAATTACATTATAGGATCGCTCGAGCCTGATCTCACAGAGCTTGCAAGTGACTTTCTGAATCGACCATTATCCAATACACCTTTTACAGACCTCAAGTCTCGTCTTATAACTGAATTCGAGGAATCAGAAGGACGAAAGGTAACCAAACGTTTAAGAGAAATCGAACTTGGTGATAAGAAGCCTAGTCAGTTACTTAGAGAAGTGCGAACCCTTGCTGGAGCAAAAGTTCAGGACAAATTTTAATGAACTATTTTCATGCTAAGGCTAACAGTACATTTAAGGTCTATATTAGCATCTTCCAGTGATACACTGGACAACCTAGCAAAAATAGCAGACCGAATATTGGATTACTCGAGCCCTAGCATATTTGCTATTCAGTCGCAACAGTCAGCATCAACCACCGATAGGATTTCTAGGCTTGAAGAACAGATTGAGCAAATAACATTATCAATAAATAGTGTTCTGAATCGACCACAGTATCGTTATCGCTCAAAGTCCCGTTCTCCTCACCGTAAACATTATCAACCACGTGGTTCATTATGCTGGTACCATTTCACATACCGACAAAAGGCGAAGAAGTGTACTCCCCCATGCAGTTTTACTCTTACTTCTTCTGATTCGGGAAATGACCAGGCCCTCGCTAGAGGCGGCAAATAGTGACGTGGGCCATGTAAATTCTCGCCGCTTATTCATTACAGACCGCTCCTCTGGCAGGCGATTTCTGATCGATTCAGGAGCGGATTTGTCCGTTCTTCCTCCCACAGCACAAGATAAAAAGCGTGCTTGCAAACGCCTGCTATAAGCAGCTAACGGGACACCAGTCAAAACGTATGGCGAGCGCTTAATCCCACTTGACTTTGGTTTGAGACGATCACTTCTGTGGCCATTCACAATAGCTGATGTTCAGCAATCTCTGCTCGGTGCTGACTTTCTTAATAACTATGGGTTGTTAGTTGATATAAAACACAAACGTAACATAGATGGCACAACTAATTTATCAAACCACGGACTACCAGTATCGTCCCCTGTCTCAGGAAGTGTTCATTTACTTGACCCTCACAACAAATACTCTGTTCTACTCCAAGACTACCCAGGCCTACTCCGGGACAATCCAGCATTTACTGCAACAGACATTCACTTTTTCCACACCATCTCTACAATCGGCCCATCAGTCGCTGCCAAAGCGAGAAGACTGCCCCCCGATAAACTTGCTCAAGCGAAGATGGAGTTCCAGAAAATGATCGACTTGGGTATCTGCAGACCTTCGAAGAGTCCTTGGTCCAGTCCTCTCCACATGGTACAGAAATAAGATGGCTCATGCCGACCCTGTGGGGACTACAGGGCCCTCAATGCCATCACAGTTCCAGACAGGTATCCTACACCTCATCTCCAAGACTTCAATACCAGATTATCAGGTAAAACAATTTTCTCAAGGATCGACTTAATCAGAGGTTTCCACCACATCACAGTCGCAGAAGACGATGTGTCCAAGACAGCTATTATAACACCGCTTGGTTTATTTGAATTTGTCAAAATCCCATTTGGTCTGCAACATGCTGCTCAATCTTTTCAAAGGTACATGGACTTCGTTTTGAGAGATTTGGACTTTGTGTTTTGCTATCTCAATGATATCCTGATTGCGTCTCAAAATGAAGAAGAGCATGAGCATCAGTTAAGTATCCTCCTTGAACGACTGCATAAACACAGTATCAATGTGAATATTTCAAAATGGGTTTTTGGTGCCTCAGAAGTTTCCTTCCTAGGCTACAGTGTGTCATCCTCGGGCATTAAACCACTATCCGACCGTGTTGATGCTATTCGCTCATTCCCAGAACCTCGTACTTTTGCTGACTTGAGACGATTTCTTGAATGAGTAAATTTCTATCACCGGTCATTACCAGACATAACTGCTACTCAACGCTTACTCATTAGTCTTTGTAAAGACACAGGTAAGCGTGATCGGAGAGAGGTTAACTGGACACCTGAAGCAGTACAATCCTTCACTCAACTTAAGGATCAAATAGCAAATGCCACCCTTCTGGCACATCCATCAGGTGACTTACCGTTAACATTGCTGGTTGACGCATCTGACTTCGCAATGGGAGCTTCAATACATCAAATCCATGACCACTAGGATTCTTCTCAAAGACTTTCTCCAATACACAGAAGAATTCTAGCACTTATGACCGTGAACTATTGGCAGCTCATTCAGCTGTAAAGTACTTTCGTCACTTCTTAGAAAGCAGAAATTTTACCATCTACACTGACCACAAACCTTTGACATTTGCTTTTCAACAACGCCTTGATAAAGCGTCGCCCAGACAACTTCGACATCTAGACTTCATTGGTCAGTTCACGACTGATTTACGCCACCTACGTGGGAAAGACAATATTCCAGCTGATTTCTGTTCACGCATCTCATCCATTTCCATACCATCACAACTATCATTTGATGTAATTGCCAAAGCACAGGCATCTGATGATGAACTTCACCAACTACAACAATCCACAGAGACAACACTCAAGTTCAAGACCATTACATAACCATCAGGAGCTGAATTAATTGTTGATGTTTCTACACAAGAACTCCGACCATTTTTGCCAAGTCAGTTCCGTAAATTTTTATTTGATGCATTACACAATATGGTTCACCCAGTTATTAATGCATCTACCAAACTTGTACAACAACGATATGTAAGGCCGTCAATGAGATAGGACATTAAATTGTGGACTAAATCTTGTGTAGCCTGCCAGTGTTCCTAGGTCACGAGGCACACTACCAGTCCTATAGGCACCTATGAACCAGTGGACCGCCTTTTTTCTCATATTGATGGAGATATCGTCGGCCTTCTTCCTCCATCTGAAGGATACACCTACATCCTTACTATAATTGATCGTTTTTCAAGCTGGCCGGAAGCTACGCCCCTGATGGATATAACAGCTGAGACGGTTGCATATGCCCTGCTGCACACATGGATAGCTCGATACGGCATACCATCTGTTATCACCACTGACCGAGGCAAACAGTTCGACTGTTCTCTTTTCAGTAACCTGATGAAACCCCTAGGCATTCACCACATCAAAACAACTGCGTATCACCCTACTGCTAATGGGAATATCGAACGTTGGCATCGTCTACTAAAAGCTGCACTGCGTACACAACTACACAACTCTCCAGCAACAGGATGTCCCAACTTCCGCTAGTTCTTCTTGGTCTCCGATCTATCATCATACCTCACTTAGGTTCTACTCCTGCTGTACTTGTCTACGAAGAACCAGTGAGGTTACCAGAAGACTTCGTGGAGGAGACGCCACCAATGACAGATGTACACTCCTTTGTCTTGAAACTCAAAGAGCACATCAAGTCCTTACGTCCAGTCCAACCAGTTCACCACTCAGTGAGAAAGACATTCATTCCCTCCGACCTTCGAACTTGTTCCCATGTATTTGTTCGTCATGACGCAGTTCGGAAACCATTACAGCCATCTACGAGGGACCCTTCAAAGTGATTACTAGAAGAGAGAAACATTTTGTGATTCAATTACCCAACGGTGAACAGACTGTATCAATAGACAGACTGATACCTGCTTTCCTTCTAGATGACAAAATTTCCTTCACAAAATGAAAAACAACAGCCCACCTACCAAGAACTAAAGACCAATCCTCCATCTCCTGCAATACAAGAGAAGTGTACCCGTTCTGGACGAACTGTTCGCTTTCCAGCTAAATAACTCTCCGTTATCACTGGGGAGGGAGTATGTAGTGGCTCCATCTACATCAAAACGACTCCAAAGATTTAGTGACCAATCTTCACATTCTCTCTTTGCACCTTTTAAGTTTGTATAACCTCCTTGTGGAATGTATGTTTATGTCGGTTTGTTTATATCTGGTTGTTAATTGTGTGTGGTGCTGTCTTAACAATAAATCATTGCTTTTTACAGTTTTCATTCTTCAGTAGCAATTTAAGAGCACGAGACAAGTTAGCTTACTCTAACAATATTACTCGGAATAGTACTGTGTTAGTTGCGTTAGTTGTTGCTGGTTTATGTAATTATTGACATGTTTGTTTCCTGAATATTATTTCCGTTGTTATTTTTTTTGTAAGTTAATCAGTGGCTAGTTGTACAGTTCTATTCTGTATTTGATATGTACATTTGTTGAGGTTATTGTCAGGTTAGTGAATATGAAATCTCGCATTTATCGGCAATGACGTGTTCAGTCTTAAATGCCGGAATTATTAGCACGAGCTTAGGAACGGGTCAAAGTTTATTGAATTGCATTAGACCAACATAGTTGACTAAATATTCAACCTGTATGAAGGAGTGATATGCCCCAGATTGAGGTAACTATGACAACGCAGCGTACTTCGTAGTTGCTGCTTTCGCCGCGCAAATGTCAGACTTCAACTCTCGTGGGCCCAACTATACACGATCGGTTGTATGGATTGGTAAATGAGGAAATTGTTTATTACAGACTGCATTACATGAATCACACGCGATGTCACGTTAGGTTCTTTAGTAGAAATCTGACAGAGTGAAATAACTTTACGTTTGACGTGCTTTGGTGCATGGGCACGAGACAGTCAGTTGTTACAATCTTACTGTTAAGGTCTTGTTATGTCCATAGATGTGTCGCAAATACAACCTTACCTGGAATTATATATTTTGTTGTTACTGTTTCCTTAAATAAAAAGGTGCCTATATTTTGACTAACCAGTCTGCCAGGTAGGTTTTCTGGTTTGAATAGAAAATTAGTACGCCCGCGACTGGACAGAATCGATTCGACGTGAGCTAGCTGTAAGTAAGTCAAGATGGAGAGACTCGTAAAGTTGAGAAAACCCATACGTGCAGCAATTACGAAGAACTTACTCATTGATGGCGGAAACACACTTCGACAAGGTAAGGTTATATTTAACTAAGTTAGAAAGACTGGTTGTTGAACTGAAAGAAGCTGACGATAGAGTTTTATACGTGCTTCTCAACAGCAGCGATGAAGCGGATTATTAAAGTGAATACAATAAAGTGCAAGAATGCCGCGATAAATTAGATGACGAACGTCAGATGGTCGAAAATTCTCATGAAGTGAATTTAGCACCTGGCACGAGTGAAGGTATCGATATGTTGAGTGACAGTTCCAGTTCCGGTAAGAAAATACTTAAGTTGCCTAAGATCGAACTGAGTAAATTCGGTGGTGAAGTTAAAGACTGGTTAGGTTTCTGGAGCCAGTTCCTTAGGATGCATAATCATTCGGATATTGTAAGGGAAGATAAATTCTAGCACCTAATTCAAGCTACTACAGAGGGAAATAGGACGAGACGTAAATAGCTTTCCGCCTACAGCTGATAACTACGAGAAAGCAATTCAGTGTTTACTGAGTAGGTTTGGAAGAGAAGAATTATTGGTGGAGTTTTATGTTCGTGAACTGTTAGGGTTAGTTATTCAGAATTTCACAGCGTCTTAGAAACTCACTCCTTTTCAACTCCATGATCGATTATAGTCGCATCTTAGGTCGCTCGAATCGTTGGGAATGACGCGTGTTATATATGCAGCCTTTTTATTCCCCCTAGTTGAATCATCACTCCCAGAAGACCTGCTAAAAGTGTGGTTAAGAACTGCCATTTCTTTGCCTATCAGTGAAACAGCAGGGAATCTTTAATGTGAGAAATTGTTGCAGCTATCACTTTTCCTGAAAAACGAAGTGGAAGGAGAAAAGAGAATTTCTCTGGCCCAAGGAGGACTCCACATATCCTCACAGAAACCGGAAAAACAGAAGAGCAAGTCACCTCAACCTGAATCTATACCTACTGCTAGTAATCTGTTTGCTGTAGAAGCAACAGGTACATCAAATGGAAGCAAATGTGTCTTCTGTAAGAGAAACCGTGATACGAAAAATTGCTTCAAGGCAAAGAATATGACTATCTGAGAAGAAAAGTGTATTGATGAACAGAGGGTGTTGCTACCAAAGTCTGAAACGGCTAAGGGTTGTAAAGCGACTGTGCGGTGTTATATATGTGGGAAGAGACACCGTGTTCTTATGTGTTCAAACTTGTCATTGAAGGAGTTGAACGAAGAGCAGAAGATGGAGGAGCCAAGTATGGTAAAACACAGTGCACAGTTCAGCAATCAAAGCTATGGTTAAGAGGTTCTCCTATCCGGAAGACAAGAACGCATTGTCAGGGCTTTGATCGACAGTGGATCGCAGCGATCGTATTTTTTGGAAAAAACCGTTGTGTCTGTTGGACTTCAATCCTCGGGTAGGGATACCTTAACTCATGCTTTGTTTGGAGGTGCTTAAACTGACAGGCAGTTGCATTCGACTTACTAGTCGAAGATCTGCCGTGTGGATGGAAAATGTTGTTGTGAGATCCATGAGCTCAGTCAACCTGTGATTTGTGGTGAAATTCCTGGAATTCACAGGGGTCCCTTAATGAAGGAACTGAAAAAACAATATATTTGTTTCTATTGTGGTCCCAATAGACCTTAAATTGAACTGCGTCTGGAAGCTGACGTGTATGGGGCGTTATTGACCGGAGTATTAAAAATTTAAACTGTGGACCAGTAGCTATAGAACCCCGTTTGGGATGGGTTGTTATGGGAAGTTTGGCGGTCGTCATTCCTCCTGGAACGCTAATGTATCTGTAACATCCTTCCTGACATTGAATACTAGTGAGACTGAACTGTGGAGATTAGATGCTCTTGGAATCAAAGATCCTGTGGAAAATAAGTCCAGAGAAGAAATGGAAATTGCCACACTTGAATATTTTAAGAACACCGTTTCTATTAAGAGTAAAGGACGCTATGAGGTCAGCTTACCTTGGAATGAGAGGTTCGAGGATCTGCAAGAAAACCTAGAATTTGCTGAGAAGATTTGCAGGTCTCCTTCAGTGCAATTGATCTATGAAGGAAAGTATTGTGATTATGACGAGGTACTTAAAGAATGTCAATAAGAAAAGGTGATAGAAGGAATATCACTCGAAGAAATGAATAAGAAATGGCACTAATTACCACACAGGGGAGGGTTTAATGACAATTCCACTACATCCGTCAGGCCGGTATTCGATGCCTTCAGCAAGAGTAACAGATCTCCATCTTTGAAAGAGTGCCTAGAAAAGGGTCCCAATTTACTGGAGCAAATTCCACCGATTCTGACGAGATTTCGCCGTGGGAGCATAAGAGTAGTTTCTGGCCTCAAGGAGGCCTTTCTTCAAATTTCTGTTGTTCCACCTGATAGAGATATTCTCAGGTTTCTGTGGTGGGAGGGTTTTCCCAAGGAAAATTCAAGATTTTTAACGCATATACGAGTAATGTATGGACTTAACTCTAGCCCCTTTTTGTTGAGTGCTGTGCTTAACCTTCTTCAATCAATCAATACTGATCTGCATTTAAGGCAGTCACCCAGGTGGCAGATTCCCTATCAGTTGCTTTCCTAGCCTTTTCCTAAATGATTTTAAAAAAATTGGAAATTTATTGAACGTCTCCCTTGGTAAGTTATTCCAATCCCTAAGTCCCCTTCCTATAAACGAATATTTGCTCCAGTTTGTCCTCTGTAATTCCAAATTTATCTTCATATTGTGATCTTTCCTACTTTTATAAACGCCATTCAAACTTATTCGTCTACTAATTCCATTCCACGCCATCTCTCCGCTGACAGCTCGGAACATACCACTTAGTCGAGCAGCTCTTCTTCTTTCTCTCAATTCTACCCAACCCTAACATTGCAACATTTTTGTAACGCTACTCTTTTGTCGGAAATCACCCAGAACAAATCGAGCTGCTTTTCTTTGGATTTTTTCCAGTTCTTGAATCAGGTAATCCTGGTGAGGGTCCCCTACACTGGAACCATACTCTAGTTGGGGTCTTACCAGAGACTTATATGCCCTCTCCTTTACATCCTTACTACAACCCCTAAACACCCTCATAACCATGTGCAGAGATCTGTACCCTTTTTTTACAATCCCATTTATGTGATTACCCCAATGAAGATCTTTCCTTATATTATCACCTAGATACTTACAATGATCCACAAAAGGAACTCTCACCCCATCAACGCAGTAATTAAAACTGAGAGGACTTTTCCTATTTGTGAAACTCACACCTTGACATTTAATCCCGTTTATCAACATACCATTGCCTGCTGTCCATCTCACAACATTTTCGAGGTCACGTTGCAGTTGCTCACAACCTTGTCACTAATTTATTACTCTGTACAGAATAACATCATCCCCAAAAAGCCTTACCTCCGATTCCACTCCTTTACTCATATCATTTATGTATATAAGAAAACATAAAGGTCCAATAATACTGCCTTAAGGAATTTCCCACTTAATTATTACAGGGTTAGATAAAACTTCACCTACTCAGTTCTAGAAATATAGCAACCCATTCAGTCACTCTTTTGTCTATTCCAATTGCACTCATTTTTGCCAGTAGTCTCCCATGATCCACCCTATCAAATGCTTTAGACAGGTCAATCGCGATACAGTCCATTTGACCTCCAGAATCCAAGATATCTGCTATATCTTGCTGGAATCCTACAAGTTGAGCTTCAGTGGAATAACCTTTCCTAAAACCGAATTGCCTTCTATCGAACCAGTTATTAATTTCACAAACCTGTCTAATATAATCAGAAAGAATGCCTTCCCAAAGCTTACATACAATGCATGTCAAACTTACTGGCCTGTAATTTTCAGCTTTATGTCTATCACCCTTTCCTTTGTACACAGGGGATACTATAGCAACTCTCCATTCATCTGGCATAGCTCCTCCGACCAAACAATAATCAAATAAGTACTTCAGATATGGTACTATAACCATATCCCAACCCATTGTCTTTAGTATATCCCCAGAAATCTTATCAATTCCAGCCGCTTTTCTAGTTTTCAACTTATGTATCTTATTGTAAATGTCATTTTTATCATATGTAAATTTTATTACTTCTTTGGCCTTTAGACAGGTCAATCTCGACATTTTCCTTGTAACCAACCATCTTTACATACTGCTGACTGAATACTACTGCCTTTTGAAGATCCTCACATACACACTCCCCTTGTTCATTTATTATTCCTGGAATGTCCTTCTTGGAACCTGTTTCTGCCTTAAAATACCTATACATACCCTTCCATTTTTCACTAAAATTTGTGTGACTGCCAATTATGCTTGCCATCATGTTATCCTTAGCTGCCTTCTTTGCTAGATTCAATATTCTAGTAAGTTCCTTCAATTTCTCCTTACTTCCACTGCAATTTCTAACTCTGTTTCTTTCCAGTCTGCACCTCCTTCTTAGTCCCTTTATTTCTCTTATAATAAGGTGGGTCTTTACCATTCCTTACCACCCTTAAAGGTACAAACCTGTTTTCACATTCCTCAACAATTTCTTTAAACCCATCCCAGAGTCTGTTTACATTTTTATTTACCGTTTTCCACCGATCATAGTTACTTTTTAGAAACTGCCTCATGCCTGCTTTATCAGCCATATGGTACTGCCTAATAGTCCTACTTTTATGACCTTCCTTTCTGTCACATTTATTTTTAATTACCACAAAAACAGCCTTGTGATCACTAATACCATCTATTACTTCGGTTTCTCTATAGAGCTCTTCTGGCTTTACCAGCACCACATCCAGAATATTCTTCCCTCTAGTTGGTTCCATCACTTTCTGAATCAGCTGACCTTCCCATATTAACTTATTTGCCATTTGTTGGTCATGCTTCCTGTTGTTCGCATTTCCTTCCCAATTGACATCTGGCAAATTCAGATCGCCCGTTACAGTCACATTTCTTTCCATGTCGTTCCCCACATAGCTGACTATCCTATCAAATAATGCCGAATCCGCGTCAGTGCTACCCTTCCCCGATCTGTACACTCCAAATATATCAAGTTGCTATTATCTTTAGAAATGGGCCTTACACCTAGAATTTCATGTGTCTCATCTTTAACTTTTTCGTAGCTTACAAATTCTTCTTTCACCAGAATGAACACTCCCCCTCCCACCATTCCTATCCTATCTCTACGATACACACTCCAATGCCGTGAGAAAAATTCTGCATCCATTATATCATTTCTCAGCCATGATTCAACTCCTATTACAATATCTGGTAAATATATATCTATTAAATTACTTAATTCTATTCTTTTCTTTACAATACTTCTACAGTTCAACACTAACAATTTTATGTCATCTCTACTTGATTTCCAGTTCCCTATTCCCTTATCACCGCTCCCTAGGCCATCCCGTTTCCCTGAATGTATCTCCTTATTACCCTTCCAAACAAATTTCCTAACTTATACGTACCTCTGCGGTTTAAATGAAGGCCCTCCGAGCGCAGATCCCTATCTCCTACCCACCCATTAGGATCTATAAATTTCACTCCCAGTTACCCACATACCCACTCCATAGTCTCATTTAAATCCCCAATCACCCTCCAGTCAGTATCCCTCCTACACAGTATTCCACTAATAACAATCTCCGCTTTCTTAAATTTCACCCGTGCTGCATTTACCAGATCCCACACATCTCCAAATATGTTGGTACTTATATCAGGTTGCCTTACGGTGTTGGTACCAACGTGAAACACTACCACCTTCTCCTTCCCCTCCTCCCTCTCTTCTACTTTCCTCAACATCTGCCTCAACCTAATTCCTGGATAACATTCTACCCTGTTTCCCTTTCCCCCACACACTTTCTCCACGTGTCTAACGATGGAATCCCCCATGACCAGAGCCTCAACCCTACCCACCTCATTTGATCCCCTCCCCGCCTGGTCAGCCCTATCTTTCCTGATAGCTGCACAAGCTACTTCCTCCTCCCTTTTCTCCTTCCCATGACCCTGTTCCACCTGTCTTTTCCTATCCTCTACTTTACATTTCCCTTTCCTACCTTTTCCCTTCCTCCTACTTCCACACATCTCAGCAACAGTTCCCTGTCCCTCTTCTTCCCTCTGTTGTTCTACCTGAAGTGACTCGTACCGATTTCGCACAGACACCTGTCCTGAAGAGTCCATCCAAATTAACGAATAAATCTGAAATGCTAAGGAGGTCTTTCTATGTTGACAACTGTGTTACGTCCATTGGCAATAAAGAAGAACTGATGCAGTTCATTGATGAATCCACAAGATATCTTGCAGAAGCAAAGTTCGAACTTCGAGGCTAGGAAAGTAACTGCTTCGAAACTACTGTAGTACTGCAAAAGTGTTAATCCTTTTCTTGGCCTAGTGTGGGATAAAGAGAATGGTGAACTGTTCTGTGACGTTCGAATGACAACAGAAGTTAGAACCATCACCAGAAGAAAGATCGTGTCTATGGCCCAAACGATCCTTGACCCTGTTGGATTTTTATGTCCGTTTACATTGATCCCAAATCTTCTTATACAGAGTAGCTGGAACCTAGAGCTTGGCTGGGATGATCCATTGTCTGAGGAGATGCAAAAGAAATTTAAAAGGTGGGAGCAAGAAATTCCGCAGCTTTCTGAGTTGAGTGTACCCAGTGCTTGTGAAATTAAAGAAACTTTGAACATCCACACCTTCTATGATTCCAGCAAAAGAGCCTATGCCGCAGTTATTTTCATGAGAAGTGGACTGGAAGGATATGTTCTGGTGCGGCTTGACATGGCGAAGTCAAGAGTTACGCCTCTGAAGAATTTGTCAAATCCCAGGTTAGAGCTTCTGACTTGTATATGGAGCAGTTTGGCAGCCAGTGTGAGGGAGACTTTAGGTAAAAACATCCCAGATTATTTCTGGTCTGACTCTTCCCCAGCAATGCACTGGATCAAGACAAATGATTCATGGGGTCCATTTGTCAGTAACCGTGTGAAATAAATTAGAACACTGACGAGACATCAAGACTGGAGACATATAGCCGGTGATCTGAATCCTGCCGACCTTCCAACCCGAGAATCTTCTGCACGATCTCTAATAGACTCTCAATGGTGGGAGGGGCCAGATTGTTTAAAGCTGGAAGAAAGAACTGGCCCCTATCATATGTTAATGACGACGAAGATGAAATTCAGCAAGAGAAGGAATGGTCGCCTCCATGCTTGATTACTACTTCGCGCCAAGACGTAGGCCTAGCATGGTATTTACGACGGTTTTTAAAATTTTACTCAGATCCTCAGAGTTTTAGCCTGGATACTACGCTTCGTTGCCAGAACTCTGAGGAAGATAAGGTGTGAAATCGATGACCTCGCGATTGATAGAAGAGGCTGAACGAAGACTTCTGAAGCTCGTCCAGACAGAAGCACCAGGAAAGGGAGGTGACAGTATGAAATCACTGTGGACTTTCATTGATCGGGTTTGCCTTCTAAGGTTGAATACGAAAATTACTCAAAGGGAAGGCAATGAAAACGTCAGATACCCTATATTATTGGCTTCCAAACACAGAATAACAACTCTTCTGATAGAAGAGTACCATGTGAAACATTCACACACTGGAGCTCAGATGTCGTTGGGAGGGCTAAGAGAATGATATTGCATTTTGAGAGCAGGAAGACAGTTCGTGGTGTAATATCCAAATATGTTATCTGCAGAAGATTTGAATCGAACAAGACAATGTCTGAGCCTGCACCGCTGCCAAGGGACATGGTAAATGATGCTTTTTTAAAAGTAACTGGAGTGAATCTCGCCGAACCGTTTTACATGAAGGATGGTCAGAAGGCATGGATTATGCTGTTCACCTGTGCTGTACGTTTGGAGCTGGTTCTGAGTCTCTCTACAGATGCATTCCTCCAGGTCTTGAGGAGGTTTATCGCAAGAAGAGGAAGGCCCCGTGTGAGTTACAGCTACAGTGGCACAAATTTCACTGGAGAAAATAGTTTGATGACCTCACTAGATGGAGCAAGCTAAAGGAAGGTGCAACCATTCGGAGAATCCAGTGGAAATCCATCCCACCCACTGCCGCATGGCGGGGTGGATGATGGCAGAGCTTGGTGCAGATGATAAAGAAACTATTAAGGGAGACACTTGTAAGGGGTTCTTTGAACTATGAAGAGATTTCTACAGTCTTATGCGATGTGGAGGGCGTGGCTAACGCGAAACCCCTGACATACCCGTCCGAAGATCCAGATGACTTGGCACCACTGACCCCTACAATGTTCCTGCAGGACAATCTTTCAGTTGGGGTGCCAGACCTTGACCACCTGGATGCTATAGATATAAGGAAGAGGGCAAAGTACGTCCTAGGTCTGCGGGAGCAGCTGTGGAGGCGGTTTCGGGAGGATTATCTGAGTGTTTTTTGCAGCAGCAGACTGGGGAGGTACACAAGGAACATCTGAAGGTTGGTGATATAGTTCCGGATGCTTCTAATGATAAAAAAGACTGGAATGGCACGTTGCTATAGAGGTAGATGTAATCCAAAGACAAGATGGTCACGTGAGAGTAGTTAAAGTTAGAGTTGCAGGAATAGATATCATCAGACCCATTCAACGAATTCTTCCCTTGGAGGTGTCTTCACCAGAGGATGTACCACATCTGGAAGGAAATAATCATGTCAACCTGAGAACTGACGATCCTTCGGTATTGGAGACTAGGAGTGGGCGTCCAGTGAATGTACCAATTCGGTTTAGGGAGTAATTTAATGTTGATATTTTAGGGTGATCGTTTAGATTTTATTGTATAACAAAAATCAGGGTGAGAGGTATGTCACTTTCTGTCCTCTTGTAGAAATGTAACAGAGTGAAATGATTTTACGTTTGACGTGCATTGGTGCACGGACACGAGACAGTCAGTTGTTACAGTCTTACAGTTACGCTTTGTTACCGTATGTTCATTGATGTGTCGCAAATACAACCTTACATTTTATGAAATATTTTGTTGTTACTGTTTACGTAAAATAAAAGGTACCTTCATCTTGACGAACCAGTATGCCAGATAGTTTTCTGGTTTGAATAGAACACCCGAGTATTAATTGGTCCGTTGGTACCCGAAGGGCATGGTCCCCTACATTTAATGTTTATGGACTTTACAATGTGGTTCAGCAGCGGCCGACCCTTAAGGACGGTATCCTCTCTAGAGAACAAAGCGTTTATTTTCTCTCGACATTTGAAGTCAAAGACTCGACTCGAATAAGGCTAAGAATATCACATTTCATTGTAAAACTGTAAATTCTCATCAATTAGATAGACTGTTCCTCAATATCAAACTTAGGTGACTGGATTTCAGCGCGCAGTTCACTGGAATATGTTTTCACGTTGAAGATAAGTTACGGACTATCGAGTTTCCGTCCGAGGACAAGGCCGGGTGAGGGGTGGAGATATAAAGGGGAAGCGCACCGGTGGAAGGTTTCGGGGGGAGGAATGGTGCGGGAAGTGGATTTCGCTTGGGGAGAGTCCGTAGCAGTGCAGCAGTAAACATGTACTCACAAACGTTTATGCGAGCATCCGAAAGCAAAATCTCCATGGTCGCATAAAATAAAATAAAATAAAATAAAATAATAATTTATAAAATGGTTTGCCCTATTATTTTTATTTTAAGAAGAAACGTAAGAAATAATTATATTGAAATGTAACATTTGAGGCCAAGAATTTTGGTTCAAATTTGGCCTCTGGCTTGTATCTCGCGTTTTGTAAGGGTTGGCAGCAGTGAATTGGATTGTTTTCGCGCGCAAGACTTGAATGAGTGCGGTTGTATTGTTGTGGCAAAAAAGTACTGTGGCCACCGCCCCCACCTATACCTAAGTGTCCGCCGGTCACCACTGATGCAGTTTGTTGCACGTTAAGGAATTCCGGTCAACCTGTACAAGTCACGGCTGCCAGCACAAATCTTTAGCCACTGATCGAACTCATAAAGGTATGGCACAGTTTCAATTGCGACTGATCTTATTCTTATAATTATTATTGAAATGTTAAACGGCTCTGAGTTATTACCCAGTCACAATAAAAGTACACTGACTGACTGAGCAAATGCAACACCAAGAAGGATTGGTTCGAAAGGGATGAAAGTTGGGGAAAAAACAGAGACGGCACGGACGAATAATTGATGTTTATTTCAAACCGATATGCAGGTTACACAATGCGCACGGCATCGACTCAGTAGGATGTAGGACCACCGCGAGCGGCGATGCACGCAGAAACACGTCGAGGTACAGAGTCAATAAGAGTGCGGATGGTGTCCTGAGGGATGGTTCTCAATTCTCTGTCAACCATTTGCCACAGTTGGTCGTCCGTACGAGGCTGGGGCAGAGTTTGCAAACGGCGTCCAATGAGATCCCACACGTGTTCGATTGGTGAGAGATCCGGAGAGTACGCTGGCCACGGAAGCATCTGTACACCTCGTAGAGCCTGTTGGGAGATGCGAGCAGTGTGTGGGCGGGCATTATCCTGCTGAAACAGAGCAGCCCCTGAAGGTACGGGAGTGCCACCGGCCGCAGCACATGCTGCACGTAGCGGTGGGCATTTAACGTGCCTTGAATACGCACTAGAGGTGACGTGGAATCATACGCAATAGCGCCCCAAACCATGATGCCGCGTTGTCTAGCGGTAGGGCGCTCCACAGTTACTGCCGGATTTGACCTTTCTCCACGCCGACGCCACACTCGTCTGCGGTGACTATCACTGACAGAACAGAAGCGTGACTCATCGGAGAACACGACGTTCCGCCATTCCCTCATCCAAGTCGCTCTAGCCCGGCACCATGCCAGGCGTGCACGTCTATGCTGTGGAGTCAATGGTAGTCTTCTGAGCGGACGCCGGGAGTACAGGCCTCCTTCAACCAATCGACGGGAAATTGTTCTGGTCGATATTGGAACAGCCAGGGTGTCTTGCACATGCTGAAGAATGGCGGTTGACGTGGCGTGCGGGGCTGCCACCGCTTGGCGGCGGATGCGCCGATCCTCGCGTGCTGACGTCACTCGGGCTGCGCCTGGACCCCTCGCACGTGCCACATGTCCCTGCGCCAACCATCTTCGCCACAGGCGCTGCACCGTGGACACATCCCTATGGGTATCGGCTGCGATTTGACGAAGCGACCAACCTGCCCTTCTCAGCCCGATCACCATACCCCTCGTAAAGTCGTCTGTCTGCTGGAAATGCCTCCGTTGACGGCGGCCTGGCATTCTTAGCTATACACGTGTCCTGTGGCACACGACAACACGTTCTACAATGACTGTCGGCTGAGAAATCACAGTACAAAGTGGGCCATTCGCCAACGCCGTGTCCCATTTATCGTTCGCTACGTGCGCAGCACAGCGGCGCATTTCACATCATGAGCATACCTCAGTGACGTCAGTCTACCCTGCAATTGGCATAAAGTTCTGACCACTTCTTCTTGGTGTTGCATTTGCTCTGTCAGTCAGTGTATATTCCCGGAGATCGATTATAATATTCAGAGAATGGTGTCTGAAGCAGTGGTAATCAGTAAGTGGTTATATGGAGTAAAAGTATGGGGAGTTGAAAAGTAACGAAATACACTAAATCAGAGGGTAGATTTAGCAAAATTTTGATAGTCCCTCCCAATTACACTGCACGACTTATGTAGTGGCTAGAGTTATGTGTTGTGAGTACATATAGATAGATGTCTTACCAGCATCAAAACAAGGGTAAGTATGGAAATTACTGGATAGATCAGGATTAGTATTATTGACTGGTCGGACTTAGGAAACTACTGGGAGTTGGAGTAGGAAAGGAGGAATGACGAGTGTTGGAGGAATATTATAAAAGATGAAAGATATTCCAGCACAGGCGCTTGAGGCTGACTGCAGGAATTAATCAAGTAGATAACATAAGGTTAGGAAATGTGAATAGGTTAGAGAGATGAGGACTAATTTGGTGGATGACGGGTATATATATGAATAAGGGATGGACAAAAATGAAAGACATTTCGATATGTGTATTGTGCGGAAAAACCAGAGAATATTTTCACCTGTTAATAGTGTGCAAGGAAACTCGAATGGAGAGATTGAAATACATGAGTGAGAAACAATTGAAAGTCATGAACCAGCCAGGTAACAAACAGAAGATCATGGAATGGGTACCGGTAGGGAAAGAGTGGAAACACACAGGGAATATAAGTATGTTCTTTTAGATGTGGCTAGAAAACGATGTATACCGGGTGAGTTTGCCATGCGGTTAGAGGCGCGTGGCTGTGAGCTTGCATCCGGGAGATAGTAGGTTCGAATCACGCTGTCGGCAGCCCTGAAGACGGTTTTCCATGGTTTCCCAATTTCACACCAGGCAAATCCTTGGACTGTACCTTAATTAAGGCCACGGCCGTTTCCTTCCAACTCCTAGGCCTTTCCTCTCCCATCGTCGCCGTAAGACCTATCTGTGTCGGTGCGTCGTAATGCCGCTAGCAAAAAGAAAACGATGTGTAAATAATTTAAAGGAAGTGGGTTTTAATAGTAATAGGGAGGGTGTAGAAATAAGGTAGTTAACGCGATATATATATTCTTGTCGTGCATTTTGTTGTTGTTGTGGTAAGTATGAAGTAAAGATGGTGAGGCACGCAGATCAGCTGTAGTTTACCTAGGTCTCCCCGCCCGGCAGACTAGCCGAGTGGGTGAAGAAGAGGTTATGTCAAACTGAATATCCTATGCCAGCACTCAGCTGCCTGACTACTAAATATGCGATAGGTCAGTTGGAGAGAAGTTGGTTACCTGTGGTTTAAAAACATGAAATGGCGTATAGCTTATAGTGCCGGGAGTGCCCGAGGACAAGTTCGGCTCACAAGGTGCATGTCTTTTGATTTGACATCCGTAGGCGACCTGCGCGTCTTGATGAGGATGAAATGATGATGAAGACGACACATACACCCAGCCCCCGTGCCAGCGAAAATAACCAATGATGGTTAGAATTCCCGACCCTACCTCGAATCGAACCCGGGACCCCTGTGATCAAAGGCCAGCACGCTAACCATTTAGCCATGGAGCCAGACGGTTATCTGTGAGAGGGAGTGAGAGAAGAGTTGGGGGAGGTGCATGTGTAAGCACAAGATGTTCACGTACGATGAATGCCGCAAGGATGAAATAACAGTATTTGTCCGAGTCTGAACGTCATCCGCCACGGGGGGTAGGAGGGAACACCCACGCTGTCACACGCCAAGATTGAGTAGACATTTCAGTTATCATTTTATTGATATGTTATTACATTGTTGCTTGTATCTGTATTTTCTCCAAATAGATCCAGTAGGTTGTGAAATTGTACTGATCTGGAGAAAATAAATGCGTAAGTATGTATGTAATATTCCTGGTGTCACTAAAAATGTTTTAATGAGATAAAAACGAATGGTGTCATACCGAAAGAATGGAATTCCCATACAAAACCGGGAAAACCACATAATGGTCTAGCTAGCTATAGAGGCTATAGCTATAGAAAACTTTCTCAGAAAATTATGTTAAATAGATTGATGTGGACACTAGATTGTTATGAACTGCTTCCGAAGTATCAGTTTGTGTTTCTTAAAGGATGAAGCAGTCCAGATGTTATTATTACCTTACTTGTAGATATATTAATAGCAAAGCGTACGAATCAATACATATTAGTAACATCTTTGGATATTCAAGGATCATTATGATAGTATCGGCATTGGGCTACTTCTCATTGAATAAAATGGGACTTCGTGTTTCGTTTTTTATCTTAAATAAAATCTCCATAGAAAAGGGAAACGTACAATAAAACAAAAATAAGACAAAGGGAAACAAATGTAGATCTTCTTCAAGGATATATACTTTATCGGATTATGTATATACTATTTACTGCTGAGTTAGAATAATATCAATGAAATAGCTAGAATAATACAACATCCAGTTGACGTCATAAATTGTTTCATTATTGGTACAACAGTAGAATGCTACAATTACTTAGAATATATTATTGAGGAATTCAAAGATAGAAAAGACGTAAACGAACTAGAACAAGAACCATCAAAGACCTCAGAATATTTACAGTAGAAATAATTTTCAATCAAAATCCTACTATATTTGGAGATGAAAATATACAAGTTAAGAACTCCGTTAAATTGGAATTCTTATAAACAATAAACTCCAGTGGCCTGACCTTATTGCACATATTTCAGGTTAAATAGAAAGAAAAATGCATGTACTGAGAGCATTAAGAAACAGAGAATGAGGATATGATCCATACATGTTCCTCACAATATACAAATGTATTATAAAAATCTGTGTTTAAATATAGTGACAACTTCCCAAATGTTCCTGCCAACGAATAGAAATCAAGAATAGATTAACTTCAGTATAAAGCTATAAGAACAATCACAAGAGCAATGAAATAATCTCATACAAATGCATTGCTAGCAGAATTTGCTGACCCACAAGTAGAATTAAGAAAGAAATTAGCAGCTACAAAGTACCTGCTAAATTGAATGACAAATTAAAAACACCCCATTAAGACTAAAATACAATTTACTTTGTGAGTACCATTATAGAAAGGGAGAAAAACTATATGAAATTCTCTGGGCTAATTCGATAGTAAAATGATATAAACCTAACCTCATCCAAACCAGAGTACATTTTACATTTTGAACCGTCTTATCACCGAATACAGAGTGTATCATAACTATACAGACAAAAATTCCTGTTATCTGAAGGAAAATTATGCAATCATATTGGTGGAAAATGTTTTCTTTTCAAGAAATTGAGTTTACTTTGACACTTCCGTGCCCGCGAATCGAATCGACGAATTCGACGCATTTGCTATGCCAAATCACAAGCCGCTGCAATGCTTGAGGGAAGGGCAGGAAATGGAGGGGAATCGGGGTGTATAATGGAGACGGAGACAAAGCTCCGCGCGTATGCGAATGTTCCCTCGTTCTATTAGAACAGGATTGTCCTTGTCTCTTACAGGTAATATCGACAGTTCGTTTATTAAAGAGCCGCAACTGCACTCACAGTACCAGAACCCACTGTAATTAAAACAAACTTGTCAGTGAAGGAATGCACCCGATCGTTTGACTCAATCAGTAGAATGTTACTGTTGGAAAGACTGGAGCATGTCTTGGAAAGTGATACATCTCTTATTTCTGATTCGAAACATACTCGCAGAAAACTACGTACAGATTGATGACAAACGATAGGAGTGCTTCAGGGGGACCCATTGGGTCCGATCCTGTTAAACATAGCGACCATGGACGCAATAAAAGCTGTAAATTCCAGTAAAGTAAAAATAAATGTTTACGCTGATGACATGGCGACTGCGTCATCATCTCATGCAGATCTGCAAGCAGCCTTCAATTGATTAGTGGAATTGGCCGGCAGAAATGACCTACAGATGAATGCAAATAAGACAGTAGTTATGACATTCAGACGAGGGGGAAAATTGTATCACATTACATAATTTATTATAAGAACGAAAGACTAACGACGATCGCGCCCTTTAAATACCTGGGCACGACGCTACAGACTACAGGAACCGCATTCACACTTCACATCAAGGACAAAGTCGTAACTGCGATAATAGCAATGCACGAAAATGCACGACATCTAACACATAAGGAACCTGTCAGTGGATACAGAGATAAAGCTATACAGAGTGAAAAGCTCGCCTATAGTGTGTTATGGATTACATTAATATGGGACCATCTTTCTAAGAGTAATCTTCTGGAATTGGAAAAGATCAAGGCAATGTATCTAAAAATAGTACTCAGCGTATCTAAATTATCACGGTTGGTAATGAGCTGGGGAGAGAAATGTTCTTTGTAGAGGATCTTCGAGAATGGATGCTATTACATTCTACAACTGTGTATCACAGTGCGTTAAAAGAAGTACACGACAAGAAGAAAGAAATATGGAGCACATTTTACACCACGGATGTTATGATGAATCCAGGCTGGCAATGTCAAAATTACAACCTGCGACATATTATGACGCGATCCGCTGTGCATGGATTACATCACAAAATATGCGACAAAACAAGACATCACGACCCTACTAATCACTCTACTTGCAAATGGTGCAATAAACAATGCGATCGGTACCATATTCGGGAGTGTACGGAAAGAACAACGTCGTTGACCTCATTTTGTAGTGAATGAGCAATGTACGGTAATTGTATTTATTTCTTGGCCATTGGCTGCAATAAATTCAATTATGAAATGACATGAGTAAAGTAGTGGAATCAGATATAAGGTTTTTTGTGGATGATTTTATTCTTTATAGAGAAATAAATAAGTTACAAGAGTGTGAGGAACTGCAAAAATGATCTCAAGAATGTTGTGAGATGGACAGTAGGCAATGGTATGATGATAAACCGGTTAAAAGTCAGGTTGTGAGTTTCACAAATAGGAAGAGTCCTCTCAGTTTTAATTACTACGTTGATGGAGTGGACGTTCCTCTTGGGGATCATGTAAGTACTGATCCCGCCCCCTACCCGTAGAGTCTCCGGCGATAGATCTAGAGGGTCCTAAACTGGGTTGGAATCAGGTGACCATCAAATATATAAAAATAACTTATCGGCATAAAGGGTAGTAGAATACGGGTGTCATAACAACAATAGAATGCTAAACATCTTATAAATTATAAAAATAAAAGGGGTTTATTAAATCCCGATGACGATGAAAAATGACGCAAATATACGGGGCGAATACTTAAATCAAGTTACAAATAAATAATTTTGGATTGTTGATCATTATTTTAATTTAAGTGTTAAGACCGAGGATAACCATTCACTAATGACTTCACTTGTACGGAATATTAAGTATTAATCATTGAAGCTACTCCCAATTTTACCTGGTAAACAAAATCATATTACTCAATCAACAAATTTGAATGACACCTAATCTAACATAAATCGATTTCCCATTGGAATAAATTTAGATACTACAATACACACAAACACAATCTTCAACACTGTCTCGCCGTACCAATGGAAGACACCATTGTCGAAGCTAAATGACATCACAACACAATTAACACATAAACACTCACGAGAAATACACAATTTATATACTCAACACAATGATTCAAGGACAAATATCGGCGGATTCTATAATACACATAATATGGCACGACGAGGATAAAAAATCAGACCGATGGGACGGGTGAGTTGCCTAATTAAACATCACTTATCTCCTTTCAGAATAATATACAAAGAGGAAAATTTATTGATTTTTGAAACGAAAATATGTTTCATAATTACTGCATACCTTAATCCGGACTGCACATCTGTAGATATCATAGACACTTTATCTCACGCTCTCAGTGAAATCCCTCCTAAAGGAAAAGTAATCTTAAGTGGTGATTTCAACTGCCCAATAGACAAGGAAACAAGAAAAACAACAGAAGTACTGGCATTAATTGAAGAAGAGGGACTAAATCTAATAAATAAAAATGCTGCATAGAGTTACATATGTCACAACGGCATGAGTACTCTGGATTTAGTATTTACAAGAGGGTTTACCACATGTGGTCAGAAACAATTATGGAAAACAGATGAGGCATTGATAAAGATGCAAAATCCGATATCAACAGAACTTAAACCGGAAGAGGAATTAACAAGAACGATAAATACAAACGGCATTAGTCGTGAGTTAGACAAGAAGGCTTTAGAAGAGAAGTCTTAACTAGAGGAAAGTGTACAGTTATTCGTTGCAGAAAATAAGTTAGTCGAAGCAGATAGGATCATAGTAGAAATGATTAAGGAAGCAACTTTTCAGATTAGACCAAGAAGAGCAAAACGATCGTTTGACGCAGAGTGCTACAAAAAAGAAAGGACACTCTAGCCAGTTTATGAAGGCTTAAAACATCAAAATGCGAGGAAAATTTGAAGGAATGTCAACGCCAAAGGCAGGAATACAAAACACTAATAAGTAGGAAAACGGAATTCATCGACAAGGAAGCTATTAGACAAGCAGAAGCTGCGGAAAGGGATTATTTCCAAGCCTTACGGACGAAGCAGCCATTATTCGCAATGTCTATTACCATGGAAAGGTGGGAACGTCATTTTTGTAAAATTTTATCGCACAAAAAAACGAGACCAGATTTTACAGGAGAAACATAGTTAAATGAAACATGTCCTTACTTCATCAAGTATGAATTGGATAATGTCATGAGATCACTTAAAGAGAGGGAAAGCACCAGGACCGGATGGACTCTGTAAAGAACATATACCAGAGACATACACAGTAATGACAGGGACATTATTTCACCTGTTCAGCAAATGTTTAGAGACAAGAAATTTACCAAGGGTGTGGCGCATTTCCACAATGAAACATTGTACAAAGGCTAAGGAGAACCAAATAATCCGGAAGCGTATCGAAGTATAGCACTTGAAGTAGCTGCTTTCAAAATACTCTCAAGATTGTTAGCCTTGAGGATAGGCCCAAAAATATAGGAACATCTTCCAGACGAGCAATTTGGATTCAGAGTAGGTCGCTAAAATAAAAAGCAGCCGAATGTTTCATAGGACGAATTCAAGCAGAAATAAGTAAAGAACGAGGAAAGATGTATGTGATCTTCATATATTTCTGAAATGTTTTTGACATGGTTAACAGCAGGAAGCTAGTAGGAAAACTAAGAAAACTCTACGAAGACCCATGGATAATACAACTCATATCAAACATCCTGTCAGAAAATTTTGTGAAAATCAACGACTGTATTGGACAGTCTGAGCGGTTAAGTCAGACTGATGGAGTATTGCAGGGTGATCCACTCAGCACATTGCCCTTCAATGTTCTTACTCACGATGTAGTAGCTGCAGTTAATAAGGGATCACGAGCTGTATCATACATATATGCAGACGATATGGCACTGGCGTCGAACAACAGGGAAGAGCTTCAAAGAGGACTAGACTCCTTAGTTGAATGGATAGAAACGAACGAACTACACATGAATCGAGATAAAACGGAGCTAGTAATTTTAAGGAAAACAGGAAGGCTAGCCTCGAACGATGAAATCTTCTGCAAAGGTTTACCCCTTAAAAGAAGGACATGTACAGTTATTTAGGAATCACAATACAGATGACTGTAAAATCTTTCTCAGTACACCTCGGGGAAAGACTGATCGCGTCAGTTAAAGCAATTAACGAAATTAAAGTCTACAGCTTCTCTCCCTGGAAACTCCCTTGAATTTGTTCGATACGAAAATACTGCCCACGTTAACATACGGAATAGGGATCACTGGGGAACACCTAACTGTAAAACAACTGGAAGGCTCTAAAAGCCAGGTTCTTGAAAAGAACTATGGGCTTATCAAAATACACGCCGTCTCGACTAGTTTATGTTATGAAAAAAAATTTTCGTTGAAAGATCTAACTTTAAGCTACTTGTTACCAAAAACACCTGCAGTGAAGACTGCTCTGCGCAACAGGCGGGAGAAGGAAGATAAAATATGGGAAGACTTATATACAGCAGAAGCAGTGATAACTACCAAATGGAGAGAAGCAAACCAGAAATTACGATATGTGGTGACCAGGATGGCAGTGCACGTGTTTCATATCAAATTATGAATAAATAAGCAGTATCACATCCCCAGCAGTGATTGTGTGTGTGAACTTTGTAATGAACGCTGTGAACGCTACCACGTTCTAAGTTGTAAATTATGATCATAAAGTATCTGTGAATATTCGAGTTTTAATGCGAAATATTTGCGCACTTAACAAAATATATATACACAATACAGGTGAAACGCTAGTCTTCTGTCCCAACATTGTGAGACAGCTGTTTACACACGCAGAGCCAAAACTGGGATCCACAACATCTGTACGGATCCTGAAATCCCTACTAATGATTGTATATGCATGAAAACAATAAAGGAAGATATAAGAGTGTCATTGATTTCTGAAGTCTATCTAACAAGGGACACCTTTGACCTCGAACGCTCGGAATCGCACGCAACCATGCTTAAAATAACAAGCAATCATAATCAAAACAGTGGTGTGCGTCATTCTACCTCAAGTAACATTTTAACTGGGAGAAACAAAGTAACCCGATATCAATATCATAGTAAGGAAATTATATGTAATTTAATGGCGTCAGTGTATCATTACATTTTCAATCAGCAGCACCAAAAACTCTCTGCTTAAAGTAATTATAACAGCGCAAAACACACATATACAGCAGTACCACACACCTGAAAGTGCTTATATTAATCCTCAGAGCTCGGATGCGGGATTTCGAAGAAGTGGTTAAAGCAAAGTGGGAGAGAATAATGTGCACACTTCACTAAAGCCACGTTATCACATTCCAAATCACTTTCGCAATCACGCAGTCCAATATCAAAAGCCACATTTATTACATTTTCAAATGATGGTGTTGGTATGTCAATGTCATAACCTGGCTTTAGCCAAGCATATTGCAACATAGGTGCAGCAAACTAATTGTAAATCACAGTGTGAAGTTTCACGATGAAATAACGATCATGCACCTTCACATGTGGTTTGGCACCTTGTAGTCTTACAAAATCAGTAACCCTTCTGATATAGAGTTTACATTGCCGAAAGAAATAAACATCAAGCGGTTGGCAATATTTTGTTGCTTTCGTTGGCAATATCTTCAGCGTAACATGTTTGTTTGTAAAACTTGCATCTAGAAGGGTACGATCTGTTTGTCCTGCCCAGGAATCACACAACAATTGGCTCTTTTCATTTGTTACATGTTCACCAAGGGCTGAAGTTAGAAGACGTTTCATGTGTTCTTTAGTAATTTTTCCACTTTTGCTTGCCTCCACATGAATGTTTCGTGGACAGGTTGTTGCAGGTTTCTATAAAATATTTGGACCGAAAGTTCCTTGTGTCTCTTGAAAACAGATGTTCAACTTGTTTGCTAGTCTGCCTGCCAATTATAAAGCCACATCAATTGTGTAGCTGTGGGTAGAGCTATGTAGAGACTGCAACACACTACCTGTAGTTTTCTCTCCTCAGTAGGACAGTGTTGATTCTGAAGACATTTCATAGTGGAATTGAGTTTGGTCACTGTTCCAAACATTACCTTTCTCCACACCCTCCTCTGTCACATGTTCACTTCTTCCACAAGCTTTTGTGCCTTCTGACGTATTATATTATCGTCTTCTATGTCCTCACGTGTGACAAATGTAGTAATATGCCTGGTTGAAATGCCATATTCAGCCTTGAGATGGTCGATAAAGGAAATTGAAGCTTTGAAATTGACCAATCCATCGATTTTAGCATCTTCTAGTGCCCACATCTGCAGATGCGAATAGTGAACATTAGATCCACACCTCCTTTACTTTACTCTTGATGCACATATAGAGCTTCATTAGTTTGCTTTAGGAATTGAAGCCACGATTGTAATAGTCCTCATAAATTTTATCCAGTACGCTGTCATCAATATATTTTAATACACTGGACCTCGTCATTTTAGGTGGAGGGATTTCGTACTCACTTCGACTTGACTGTTCCTGTTGCTCTGGAGGTTAATGTCGTGTACTGCTTGAAGAGCCACCTTCAGGTTCAGGTTCCTCCTGTCCTTCAAAATCCGTATATCTATCCAGCGTAACGTCGTGCATTTCTGTGTCATCACCATTATATTTCGGAATTATCATGTTATATAATATGTCCGCGAACTCCATATCCGCGTCACCGATGTCATTTCCATATTCAGCATGTCGCAATTTGATCCCTAATATTTGGACCACATGCGTAGGATTAATTCTCTTCTTGATGTCACTGCACTGTACACATTTTATACAGTGAATCGCTTGCGAACACTCCAAGAGACAAATACGTACTGCAGCTATACCACACACGCAACTGGAGCCTAGTTAGTGCAACTACACTATGCCACCGTCTAGTGGTGCTAGCAGACAAATGCGAAGTTTTGCATGGAAACGAAGCGCACCACTGTTTTGTTTTTTGATTGCTTGTTATTCTAAACATGGTTTCGTGTGGTTCCGAGCGTTCGAGGTCAACGGTGTCCCTTGTAAGTCGGCTGAGGAATTAAATGTTAGCACTCCCTGCAGGAACAAAATACAAGACGGACTACAATTTCACGGTGCGAGGTTGGAGATACAAAAAATTGACGAGAGGCTCGCTCATAAATACAGATTCCCCCGGTCTGCCCACCCTCTCGGCAGGAGACGTGGCAGCGGAGCGACATACTGCTGTCAAAGGGAGGACAATTTCGTCCCTTTAAAAATAAGCTTCACATCAAATCGCTACTTAGTACAAACACCCTCATCACAATGAGGTGTTCCTAATTCATTTCTCAGTTCATAAGCCTCCACATGTGTACAACCACAATCTGACTTTAAATTTCACACTGTGAGTCCGGACTTCAAATCCATCCTAACATCGTCCACTGACGCCTTAGCAGAAGTCTATTTCCTTATCTACGCATGCAATCCTCACACAGCTGGCCCGATAATAATCCAGCAAAACACCGGCTGCTATTATTATTATTGTCATTATTACTATTATGATTTTTCTAAAATGGGCATAATCTCAACCTGATGGACCTACGTGACTTACGTGGTTACAAACTCGTCACTTTACACTTACATCAAGACAACAGAAACACACATGTAATTAAACAAGCACAATTATAATTTCACACAATTCAATGTGTAATTAGGGCCCTACCGTTATCGAAACACACATTCGAACGAACACAATAAAAATGAAAATAGGCGCAAGCTAAATATTACATTGGAGGTCATGATTCGACTTTCTGGGCGATTTCAAAGCAACATTTCTTCTTTCACACAGGATAATATACACTAATACTGCTTGACATGCATGATAGGTCCGCCATCTGCAAAATTTCACCAACAGAGGAGGCGGTATTTCTGTTTCATTTTGAGGAAGTCTGTGGCGCGAGCTCGCTACCAGGCAAAGAAATGCGTGTCCCTTTGATTACCGGTCCTTGGTTCATGTCACTGTCGTTTACAGTACCTATGTGTTGATATAAAGAAAGGTCTTCACTGGGATAAATGGGATAGCAAATAAATGGTACAGAGCTCTGTTCACGAATATGAGGGTATTTTGGGCGTCGTCATAAGGATGTAAAGGAGAGGGCATATAAGCCTCTGTTAGGACACCAATTGGTGCATGGTTCCAGTGTATGGGATCTTCACCAGGAATACTTGGTTCAAGAACTGGAAAAAATCGAAAGTAAAGCAGCTCGATTTGTTCTTGGTGATTTCTGACAAAAGAGTGGAGTTACAAAAAAATTGCACACCGCAGAAACTTGTAAAACTCTGTCAATAGGGAACGTGGTAATTAATGACAAACAAGAAATTGTTAATTAATTCAATACGTATTTTACAAGCATAGCCGATAATCTTGCATCTCAGATAACCACACATGATTTCACAGATCTGAATAGTAACCGCCAGCTTGAATCCCTTTTTTATATCCAGCAGATAACATGGATGTCAAATGTATAATTAGGAATTCAAAAGGTAAAAAAGTTGTGGAGTAGATGGGATTACAGCTACTATGGTCAAATGGTTTGATGAACAGCTAATAACTAAGCTTGTTGCGTTAATTAATAAATCCATGGCAACTGGGGTCGTACCGCAGGCTCATAAAATTGCTACTGTCATCCCGATTTTCAAAGGAGGGAACACTAGTAACGCTGGAGAATATAGACCTATATCCATACTACCCACCATTTCTAAATTATTAGAAATCATTACAAAAGTAAGACTAATTGCTTTTCTTATAAAACAGGCTCGTCGACCCCAGTATGGTTTCAGGAAGAGTTCAAGCACAGAACTCGCAGTTACTGATCTTGGGTCGATGCCTCAGGAAAGCGTTGAAAGTAACCAGATTGCGGCCGGATTGTTCATTGATTTCGCCAAAGCTTTCGACACGGTAAATCACAAAATTCTGTTATCTAAATTAGAAGATGCTGGAATTCGTGGTGTTGCATTAGAGTGGTTCCGCAGCTACCTTAGTGGAAGAAAGCAATTTGTTTCCGTCAATGGTTGTCAAAGCACGGACAAAGAGGTAAATTGTGAGGTTCCACAAGGGTCTATCTTTCTCCTTACATTGTTTCTGATATACACAAATGATATAAATATTCTAAATTTAAAAGGTAAAATTATGCTTTACGCTGATGGTACAAATGTATTCTACACTGGTGACAAAGTGGACTCGGTAATCAATAATATGCAAGAAGACATCATCGCAATAAACAAGTGGCTCAGTATCAATAAATTAACTATGAAAGTCAGTAAAACTAAATATATGACAATAAGTAAACCGAGTATAAAAATATTAATCATTCAAAGTTTCATATTAACAACACAGAACTAGGTGCGGTCGATCACTTTAAATATTTGGGTCTAATAGATAAACTTTTAAGCTGGGTAGAGCATGTTGATTACATTGCAAAAAAGATTGCTCCCGTATCTGGGCTATAGAGAAGATTAAGACATATAGGGCCGATTGCAAAAACGGTATTTAGACGATGTCTACGGCTAAACAATGCCTAAGTATGGCTGCCGCATTACAGAGACGTTATTTATCACTTAGATACTGTCTAAAACCGATGTTCAACCGGTCATGTTTAAACACTGCCGAGAGCACTGTTTAACCTCAAATGAGAGGAGTGAAGCACAATCGGAGGTTATGTACCATGAAATATGTAATTTGTATTATCATGTTGAGACGATTCCGGGAAGAAAGGTTAGTCCGACGGCCTCTCTGTGGGTCGCCCGCTACTAAATCGCAGCAATTCGTTTGACATGCACGGGGAGATAATCATAAAATAAGGTTTCACTTTACGAGAGACTTGTTTCTTGAGACTGACAAAGTGACAGTCCGGTAACTGTCGACTTGAATACAATTCTTGGCAACCGATATATTTTATTATATACATGGGGTAATTTCCATGGAATTATAGGTCACTTCGACTACAGACATATCAGAATTATGTGTCCCGATCGTCTGAGGGCTGTCACATACATCAACCGGGAGGGATTCACTTATATTTACGCCCAAGTAAACACACATAGTAGTGAAAACTAAAAAGTAGATTGTATGGAACTTATATATATATATATATAATCGTATAAGTTTTCGGCAACTATCAGATAGGAAAAGACAAGTGGTGGTGATTATCGTTTAAAGATGACTGGGGAAGAAAAGCCGTGGCCATAATAACAGCCCTAGTATTTGCCTGGTGTAAAAATAGGGAAACTACGGAAAACAATCTTCACGGCTGCCGATGATGCGTTTCGAACCTACGATCTCCAGAATGCAAGCTACATCTATACGGCCCGTACAACACATTTTCGGTTACACATTACTATTGCTTCATCTTCCCTTCGTTGAAGCTACCGTAATTTATGAGTAGATTACACTCACTGTAACAACGCTATAAGCAAAGCTACACTTCCCCATACGGTGGCTTGTCACTTTATTGTCGATAATATTATGAGATTTAATTTCCACCGAAAGCGATACTCTTATCTGTGGGCAAGTCATGCTCAGCCATATTTGAGTAATGTGTAGGAAGACAAACAGCTGACTGGCGTTCGGCGCGCGCACCGACGAATTTCATTGGTTGCGACAAGCAAAGAGTTACATCAAAGATACTTCTGTCTCCACTTTTAAACCAAAATAGAAAGTTTAAGGGATATCTAGTTAAACATCGACTGAACATTGTTTATGCAATGGAAGATCGTGAATGATTTCGACGTTGATTAGGTAGACGATGTCTAAGGCTTAAAACCTTCATCGTTTCTGCAATCGGCCCATAGTCCGTAGGAAAGTTCTACTCGCAGTATATTACTCACTCATGCACAGTCACTTACAGTAATTAAACGTAATTTGGTCTCGTTGCAGAAAGGCAGTCCTTCATGAACCTATGGTAATTCAAAACAGAGCAATCAAAATTATCTATAATCTTCCTTTTGACACACCCAATCGAGTTCTATACTCTAATTGCTAAATTATGCTTTTATCTATGTGCACTGCTTTTAGATAATCAATATTATCACAAAATTAAACTAAACAGTGTCCTGCACAATAGAAACTACACACTGAATTCAAACATTCATAATTATAACACACGACAAACAGGTGCCATAGCTCTCTTTCAAATACACTCATATACGTATGGCAACTATAGTTTTAAGTTCTCAGCTATTCAATCATATAATCATCTTCCAAGAGATTTAAAATCAGTTTCCAATCTGTCACCTTTCAAAATGAAATTAAAGAAAGGGCTACGGAATCAGTACCTAAGTAGGTAGACTACGTTTTTGATAAGAATTTGTGTAATGGTTACGTGAAAGAAATATTGGAATATTTAGTGTAACGTTCATGATAACAAATTTATGTATTTATTTTCAGCCAATGTATATATATATATATATATATATATATATATTATATTAATTTTAGTTGCTAATCGAATTGTATTGTACAATTCCTGTATATGAGCCTTTGGCTCGCTGGAATTAATTAATAAGATAAATTAAGTTAAATGTTCCCTTTCATGACTGAGCTTAAACCATTACATGTATCTTCTCAGAAATACCGTATATCTCATTATGTTTGCACACACTAACATCTTTCGTAGGAACATACATACGTATTTTACCTTTATTCTGGGAAGAAATGATTTGATAAGGATTTTCTAATAATAATGTTTAACATTAGAATGGTGAATAACTTCGTAGTGTTTGGATATGGTTTTTCTTGCTCATGAAGGAAGAAGAATGAAGGAACAGGAGTTTCAATACACCGGTAAGTGGCTCACATTTTCTCATGTATAATTGTTGTCTAGTTATTAATGTTATTACATTTACTGTCAAGAAATTCCTAATTATGTAGGAGACAGTGATAACTTCCGTCCGGTGTATATTTGTTGGCGTTAGCCCCCTTGTGATGGAATGCATAATAATAATCATAATAATAATAATAATAATAATAATAATAATAATAATAATAATAATAATAATAATAAATATTTGTAGATATCTGTATAGTTTCATAATATGAAGGGGACTCCTTTCTTAGGCCGAGTCAGCCCATTATGTTACCGCCACAAGCCGAGCCTTCCTACCTAGATGTATTAATAATGTTACTGTAAAGGCCGGTCTCCACTCATTAACATTTAACAACAACATGTTAAATGTTAACTGGTGACACCATCAACATGTTAAACGTTAAATGTTGGATACTGTTTCATTTATCATTGTGTCCACACTTAATAAACATGTTAAAATTGACTTCCTTTTTCTATATACAGGTAGTTCATTATATCAATTTCTGGTAATACATTTAGGTGGTGTCTAGTATTTTCAAACAAGGACAATGGACTCAGATGAATAGGATTACCGGGCGAGTTGGCCGTGCGGTTAGGGACATGCGGCTGTGAGCTTGCATCTGGGAGATAGTGGGTTCGAACCCACTGTCGGTAGCCCTGAAGAGTTTTTCCATGGTTTCCCATTTCACACCCGGCAAATGCTGGGGCTGTACCTTAATTAAGGCCATGGTCGCTTCCTTCCAAATCCTAGGCCTTTCCTATACCATCGTCGCCATAAGACCTATCTTTGTTGGTGCGACGTAAAGCCACTAGCAAAAAGAAAAAAAGATGAAGAGTATTTGGCCTTTGTTATTGCCACTGTTGCTTCTTTTTATGATTAGAAAATGCAGTTTTATTAGATACATTTCCTCCCCTCATCCTGCTCATTGCTTCAAAATAAAACCACTTTGAAATATAAACTTCGTCCGCTGCCGCCCCCGACTTTTCTGAACATTTTACAGTTCTCGACTGTACCGTACTGGGAGCGGAGAGACGCTAGTATTTTCTTCGATGCACTCGCAGGAACAACTTTAGATAATTTCGAGTTCTCGGAAACTCTCGGCTTTCTTCGCTTTATTTCTGTATTCCTTTGATGAGACATCCCACAAACAAGGCCTTTCTATTATATGTTTAAATCCAGAGTAATCTTCTTGCTCCACTCCATTTCTGACTATAAATTTTAGTACCGGTATAGTGCAGAGAGAACGACATACGTGCGCGTACAGTATTTGTAGTTTACAGCAAAGCGAATGAGTATTTCGTAGTGTTGTAACTATGATCGTACTTCAGGAGAAGTACGTCGTTTGTGTCGTTTAGGCCATCTGTTGGAATGCAAAAAGCACGGAAGTTGCCGAAGCTGTGCCGACATCTCACGAACAACGAATTGACTTGATATGTTTTTCACTTGGAACGGAAAACCCGCCAAAATGTTAAATGTGTTAACCGCAATATTCTGAGTTAACACGCAAAGTCAATTGTAAGACACAAGCACAATATACATGTCAGTTGTAACATGTTCAATTTAACATGTTGGTGTTTAATGTTAATCAGTGGAGACCGGCCTTAACACTTGGTTATAGGTTGCGTTTTTGTTTTTGTTATATTAGTAATTAAATAATATTGGTCTTTGTCTCTTTTTATTTTTTAAGGATATGTTGTAAGGATGTCAAAATTACTGTTAAAATTTGAGTGGAATGATTAGTAAGCTTGCATAAATCGATAGGGGTTAGGCTTATTATCACAGATTATTATTGAATATTTATCAGGATTTGTGGTAAAGGTTTTAGTCAATTCTCTACAATGTGATACTTGTAAGGAAGCAGTTGTACAAAAAGAAAATCATCATCCATTTCTTTGAAGAATTTGGGTAATCTCTATGTTCCTATAAAACATGTTGTTCATTTGTGAAAACTTACTGAGAGGTATTTTAGAGATAATACAGTATGTAATGGTTTAAGCTCAGTCATGGCAGGGAACATACTGTACCTAATGAAGCCGTAGATCATTTGTATGAATGAAATATTTTTTTAAGTTTATGCTAAAATAGTTGAGATCTAAACCCAATGGACACGCTTGTTTATTGCCTTATTTACATAATTTTATCAGTGTTCTTGATAATTCGTGTGAATCATGCTGTAAGATTGTTGAATGGAAACAGATCTGGCCCTAAGAGGATGGTCTGGTCTGAAGAGGATGGTTATTTTTAGGAATTTGTAGTTTGATATAATAATACTTCTGTTTTAACAACAAAAAGGACTAATAGGTGTAATTAATCAGTATTATTGTTATTATTTCGACGTGCTTTAAATGATCTCCTGTACAATATTCCCGTTCCGGCTACTAGTTTACATTATTGTAATGGGATAGTGTAGTGACCTAAGATGGCGGCGGTCGTACGAATCTGACTTCAGTGTCCTGCTGCTAATTGCCAATCTAAATCTGTATTTTGAAGTGTTTAATTTCCAAAAGTATTGGAAATGGGTGCTAGTCAAGTACCAAGCCCAACCAAATATCAAAATGAAAGAAGAAAGATAAATCTATTTCTGTGGGCTATGGCAAAGGCTCTGTATTTTTGTTCCTGCGAGGTAGTCCTCTCGGAGCATGCGTAGTAGTGAAGAACGGCAACAGTCCGTCATTACATAGTGTACGAAACGTTGTGGTTCCTGGGTGTTCGTGTTGTTTATGTGTTTGAGTGATGTTTATGGTAGTTGGATTGGACGAGAGTGGATAATCATGAGTGGATATGGAACTAATGCTTTTCTTACGATCGGTGATAGCATATTTAATATATCTATGCACACTTGTTTGGCTGTTATTCTTAAGCTTGTAAGTTATCTGACGAGAAGACCTTTATTCAATAATATTGTCTCTTCGCAGTTTCTGGTGTTATTTTTGATTGAACTAGAATGAAAATAATTTAACTTTTAATTTAAAGTTAAGTTGGATCATGTCATTGAGTTTGATGGTGATTTGTTGTGTGAATTGAAAGATTTGTCCCAGTCGATATTTTGCAAACGGAGGTGGCTAAATGTGTATCTGTACACACTCGCTGTGTTGGTATTTATTTTGATTTGCATAAACCGTATGAATAGGTGTGTTGATTTCATTTATGTGTATACAGTCCCTTTAATTGTGATGCGAATTGAATTGCTTTGTTCGACATATTAGCGGAAGTTAGTTATTAAATTGACGAATTTTTACCAATGTTTACTTAGATAAAAAAACCTTATAATTTGAAATGATTAAGATATTCCTAGATCTTGCTGTCAGGTAGAACAATTGAGTCTCTAAAAGGTGAAATTCATTATAGTATAGTTAATCATAGAATATAGTTACATGCTGTAATGGGTTGACAGTTTATAAGGTTCAGGACGAATGCTCTGCATGCTGTGATATGTGAAATTCGGCTTTGTATGCATTCATAAATTATCATAAACTGTTGGAATAAAACAATTGCATTTCGGCTTTAGTCATTTGTGAATTGATTGAAAACTACTCTTGGTACTTCGAATTTATGGGAAACACTATACTCCTTTCTGTGTTTATGTGTTTGAGTGATGTTTATGGTAGTTGGATTGGACGAGAGTGGATAATCATGAGTGGATATGGAACTAATGCTTTTCTTACGATCGGTGATAGCATATCGGTGATATCACAAGAGATATCTGCAACAGGAACAGTGCTCTGTTGCTCCTAGTGGCTTCCAGGTCATCAGACAATGCTACCAACTGTTGACGTAAACACAGGTTGTGAGGTGAAGATAATTTTTCACCAACGGCTTCTTTCACATCATGAAACGACAAACATTTTCCAAAGTAGCTGGGTGAAGTACACAATTTGTGCCGTAAAATTGTCAAATGGTAATTCTAACTACTGTCTCGTTCTAACCTGTGCAACATATACCTTGATGCATCAGTCTGTTTGTGGTAGATAATTCTGTTGTTAATATGCGACTCACCACGTCATAATCTATTATCTTCATTCACAATCTTTACACCTCTGTTCACAGCACATGGGTCCAAAATCTGTACCAACCAATGTACTCAGCTTCATCCCATGTAGCCTATTTCTAATCTTTTCACTGTGGGTAATCATCTGATGTATTTCCCACCCCCTGTAATACTACTTTAATAAGTCGTGTAGGTACTATCATCACGAGGCACGCTATCGCAGCCACAGAGAAAGATTGTCTCTCGTTTTTTGCTACGTTACTCATTTCCCTAAAATTGAGAGGACAATGCTACCAACTGTTGAAGGAAATGTGCTGGATAGTGACGACAAAAGCATTGGTCTTGCATATCAGGGATGTTTAGCAAAGAACTAATGGTTTAATTATTAACAACAACAGCACCACCAACAACATCAACAATGCATACATTTAGAAGTATTGTTTACAAGTTTTTGATGTTCCCTAGTTGTTAGTAAAATATTATCCATTTTAAATTATGGGAGTGATTTCATTCTGAATAATTTCAGTCCATAGCAGCATTTCTTCACCCAGCTACTTTGGAAAATGTTTGTCGTTTCATGATGTGAAAGAAGCCGTTGGTGAAAAATTATCTTCACCTCACAACCTGTGTTTACGTCAACAGTTGGTAGCATTGTCTGATGACCTGGAAGCCACTAGGAGCAACAGAGCACTGTTCCTGTTGCAGATATCTCTTGTGATGCTCGTTTGGTACTATTACTGAAATTCTACCAGTGTGTCCCTGGCAGTGTCATCAAACACTTCTATCTCTCCTGCATTTAATATGACCGGGCGAGTTGGCCGTGCGTGTAGAGGCGCGCGGCTGTGAGCTTGCATCCGGGAGATAGTAGGTTCGAATCCCACTATCGGCAGCCCTGAAAATGGTTTTCCGTGGTTTCCCATTTTCACACCAGGCAAATGCTGGGGCTGTACCTTAATTAAGGCCACGGCCGATTCCTTCCAACTCCTAGGCCTTTCCTATCCCATCGTCGCCATAAGACCTATCTGTGTCGGTGCGACGTAAAGCCCCTAGCAAAAAAAAAAAAAAAAAAAAAAAAAGCATGTAATATGAGGGATAAGATTTATAAGATAGCTCTTCTTAAATTGTGTACTTTATCCCCACTATCTTTACTCAAATTATACTCCATTCGTTTGTTCAGGGAAACATAAGTGCTACTTTCATGCTTGTTACCTCCACATTTGTAATTATTTGTATCTTTTATGTGGCTAAGTTATTGATATTGTGATCATAGCCGTGTAATATTATTTCTAGTCTTGGATGTTAATGACCCAGTTAATGCCATTCAGCATTCGCTGAGAATATAGTAAGGTAAAACTTCCTTACCCAGTGTGCGAAAGTGAGGTTAGAGTTCCAACATGGCGCGGCTCGGGCGATGTCACGTAACACTTGGCAGGCTTGCCAACTTATGCATTCTTAGTGACAAGACCATTGGGCTGGATTGTTTAGGTCCAGGGAGTGACAAGACCATTAGGCTGGATTGGTTAGGTCTGGCAAGTGACTAGACCATTGGCCTGGGGGCAAGCAAAGTGGGTCTGGGGCTGTAAGCTCCCAGGTTAGAGCCGCAAAGCGGCCTTTAGGCCTCTAATATCCCGCGTGGCACCACCATTGTTTAGGGTAGGTTAGTGACAAAACCAGTGGTCTGGATAGGTTAAGGTAGGTTAGTGACAAAACCATTGGTCTGGATATGGTTCTCTTATTTTTAGCGAATATGGCAGCCCTGTACTTGCACACGATGCAAGCTCTTCGGTAGACAATACAAAGCTTTTCTGGCGAATAGGAACACTTGTATTGAATAGGTGGCTGTTTAATAAACAAATTATATATTTTAAGAAGTGTACTGAGATTCAATACGGACCCAAAATGATTTTAATCACCTGTAATTTAGGAGCCAACCAGGCTGATGTAGAAACAAACAGATATCTTAACCTCAAGGTAAGACTCAGTAAAGTTTCGAGGGACATTGGTTTCTTAAAGGAATGCCTGAAAGATGGATTAATACCAAAATTTTTAAAACATATACCGTACAGGGAAAAAATATTCCATCCTCTAACTTAAAAGATACTCAAAGAAAAGTCAACGAAATCTGGTTGAAGAACGAAATTAAATTACACTATAAAAATAAGTCATTTTAAAATTTGCAATTATATAAAGCACACTTGGAAATTTCTCAAAATATGTCTCCATTAGAATGGGATTCATACTTAAGATATGTTAATAATAAACTAATGGATATTCTGAATAAGAAGCAGAAAACACTGGATAGTAAGCTTGCACTTCTAAAAGAAAAACTAAACAAAAATTACAAAACCAGGATAGGAAATTAAACACTTTTCTCGGCTAAGCAACAATCCTACTACAGTAAATTTATCGGACAATGAGTTTTCTAATAACGAGATAAACCTCAATAGAGGTTTGAAGTTCAATTGGACTAACTTAAAAAAAAGTAGATGATTTAATAACTACAATTGCTGAAGTTGAATCAACGAGTGGGTCGCCCATTTTCGAGGAGCCGGGAAAGTGTTTCTAACAACCCCCGTAGCGGAAGACCGGCGACCGCCGTCAGTGACGAAAACGTTGAGAAGGTGAGGACATTAATCACGAGCGATTGGCGATTAACTGTTCGCATGATAGCGGATGAACTGCAGATTAACCGTGAATCCGTGCGACAAATCGTTACCCAGAAGTTAGGGAAGAGGAAAACGTGTTCTTGTTTTGTGCCACATCACTTGACTGACGATCAGAAGCCGGCACGTTTAGAGGCTTCACAAGATTTTGTCGAAACGACTGATGTGACACGAAATTTCTTGAACTGTATTGTCACTGAGGATGAAATCTGGTGTCTGAGGTACGACCCTAAAACGAAACGGCAAGGCATGGAATGGCGTTCTCCAGGATCCCCTCATCGGAAATAGGTCAGAGCCGAAAAGTCACGCATCAAAACGATGCTCATCACCTTTTTCGATAGTCAAGGCATTATCCACAAGGAATTTCTACCTGAGGGAACGACGTTGAATGCTGCACGGTACATGGAAATTTTGACCCGTTTCATGAAACGTCTATGCAGGTTTTGACCCCAGTACGCACAGCAAGGTTCATGGTTTTTTGTCTATGACAACGTTCGCCCATGGAAGATAGGAAACAGTTCATGGCAAAAAAGGAGATGGTGCAACTTGAACATCCCCCATACTCGCCAGATCTCATTTCTCCAGACTTCTTCCTATTCCCACAACTCATACTTGCTTTGAAAGGAAAGAGATTTCACGATATTCCCGAAATCCAACGAAACATGACGAGGCTTTTGAACACCATCTCAAGGGAAGCATTCTTGCAAAGTTTCCAGGACATGTATCGCCGATCTCAGCAGTGCATAGTTATGGGAGGGGACTATTTCGAAGGACAGGAAGGTCACTGTCGTGCATTGTTCTTCTATGTTGATAGTACAGGACTATTCACCGAACTTTGTCACAGGTTGTGTATAGAAGTTAGCAAAGTTTAACGGTTACAAGTTAGAAATGATCAATAAAATTATTAACAAATAAAAAACAACAACAAATCTATCTCCGGAAAAAACCTAAGAAAATGAAATTTGCTTCTTTCACTTGCACAAATCCAGTTATCTGTCAAGTTACTATCCCAATCAACAAACTAGAAATCAATATTGCATGTAAGATTCGTAATACCAACCATAACATATTTTTTGATCACATCATAGTAAATTCTACTTATAACTGATTTTTGGGTTCCAGTATCTATAGACTCTCTTGTTCGCAATGTAATCAATCAATCAATACTGATCTGCATTTAGGGCAGTCGCCCAAGTGGCATATTCCCTATCTGTTGTTTTCCTAGTCTTTTCCTAAATGATTTCAAAGAAATTGGAAATTTATTGAACATCTCCCTCGGTAAGTTATTCCAATCCCTAACTTCCCTTCCTATAAATGAATATTTGCCCCAGTATGTCCTCTTTATATTGTGATCTTTCCTACTTTTATAAACGCCATTCAAACTTATTCGTCTACTAATGTCATTCCACGCCATCTCTCCGCTGACAGCTAGGAACTTACCACTTAGTCGAGCAGCTCTCCTTCTTTCTCTCAATTCTACCCAGCCCAAACTTTGCAACATTTTTGTAACGCTACTCTTTTGTCGGAAATCACCCAGAACAAATTGAGCTGCTTTTCTTTGGATTTTTTCCAGTTCTTGAATCAGGTAATCCTGGTGAGGGTCCCATACACTGGAACCATACTCTAGTTGGGGTCTTACCAGAGACTTATATGCCCTCTCCTTTACATCCTTACTACAAACCCTAAACACCCTCATAACCATGTGCAGAGATCTGTACCCTTTTTTTACAATCCCATTTATGTGATTACCCCAGTGAAGATCTTTCCTTATATTAACACCTAGATACTTACAATGATCCCCAAAAGGAACTCTCACCCCATCAACGCAGTAATTGAAACTGACAGGACTTTTCCTATTTGTGAAACTCACAACCTGACTTTTAACCCCGTTTATCAACATACCATTGCCTGCTGTCCATCTCACAACATTTTCGAGGTCACGTTGCAGTTGCTCACAATCTTGTAACTTAATTATTACTCTATAGAGAATAACATCATCTGCAAAAAGCCTTACCTCTGATTCCACTCCTTTACTCATGTCATTTATATATATAAGAAAACCTAAAGGTCCAATAATACTGCCTTGAGGAATTCCCCTCTTAATTATTACAGGGTCAGATAAAGCTTCACCTACTCTAATTCTCTGAGATCTATTTTCTAGAAATGTAGCAATCCATTCAGTCACTCTTTTGTCTAGTCCAATTGCACTCATTTTTTGCCAGTAGTCTCCCACGATCCACCCTATCAAATGCTTTAGATAGGTCAATCGCGATACAGTCCATTTGACCTGAATCCAAGATATCTGCTATATCTTGCTGGAATCCTACAAGTTGAGCCTCAGTGGAATAACCTTTCCTAAAACCGAACTGCCTTCTATCGAATCAGTTATTAATTTCAAAAACATGTCTAATATAATCAGAAAGAATGCCTTCCCAAAGCTTACATACAATGCGTGTCAAACTTACTGGCCTGTAATTTTCAGCTTTATGTCTATCACCCTTTCCTTTATACACAGGGGCTACTATAGCAACTCTCCATTCATCTGGTATAGCTCCTCCGATGAAACAGTAATCAAATAAGTACAATCTGCATACTTTTTAGCGATAGATTTACACCCTAGTGCTGAATCGGTCAACGTTGGTTATCTTTCGAGATTCGTATTGGCAACCTATGAAATACAAACTAAGAATCGCTTATCATCGCTGTGCGACATCTGGTGTACACTTTACATACTCGTACTGTTGCTGTTTACACAGCAAAGCCAAACTATAGAATTCATGCTACGAACACGTTTCGCATCGGGAAATATTATATAGTATTATATATTGTGTGTGTGACACAGTTGTTGGCGTTAAAATAATAAAGGTTTAGAAAATTCATATCGATCGATCATATTATCGATTCAATTCAGATTTCATTTCCATTCAGTTGGCTTTATTTACCGGGACCGGCAGTGCTCCCTTCTTACTCATCACCGAGTACAAAAATCTGTCACTAAAAAGTGCGCGTACAGTACTTCATATATGGTACTATATCCCAACCCATCGTCTTTAGTATATCCCCAGAAATCTTATCAATTCCAGCCGCTTTTCTAGTTTTCAACTTTTGTATCTTATTGTAAATGTCATTGTTATCATGTGTAAATCTTAATACTTCTTTAGCCTTAGTCTCCTCCTCTATCTGGACATTATCCTTGTAACCAACAATCTTTACATACTGCTGACTGAATACTTCTGCCTTTTGAAATCCTCACATACACACTCCCCTTGTTCATTAATTATTCCTGGAATGTCCTTCTTGGAACCTGTTTCTGCCTTAAAAATACCTATACATACTCTTCAATTTTTCACTAAAATTTGTATGACCGCCAACTATGCTTGCTATCATGTTATCCTTTGCTGCCTTCTTTGCTAGATTCAATTTTCTAGTAAGTTTCTTCAATTTCTTCTTACTTCCACAGCCATTTCTATTTCTTTCCAGTCCTCACCTCCTTCTTAGTCTCTTTATTTCTCTATTATAATAAGGTGGGTCTTTACCATTCCTTACTTCCCTTAAAGGTACAAATCTGTTTTCGCATTCCTCAACAATTTCTTTAAACCCATCCCAGAGTCTGTTTACATTTTTATTTACCGTTTTCCACCGATCATAGTTACTTTTTAGAAACTGCCTCTACCGAGCTCGATAGCTGCAATTGCTTAAGTGCGGCCACTATCCAGTAGTCGGGAGATAGTGGGTTCGAGCCCCACTGTCGGCAGCCCTGAAGATAGTTTTCCGTGGTTTCCCATTTTCACACCAGGCAAATGCCGGGGCTTTACCTTAATTAAGGCCACGGCCGATTCCTTCCACTTCCTAGGGCTCTCCTATCCCATCGTCACCATAAGACCTATCTGTGTCAGTGTGACGTAAAGCAAATAGAAAATAGAAACTGCCTCATGCCTGCTTTATCAGCCATATGGTACTGCCTAATAGTCCTACTTTTAAGACCTTCCTTTCTATCACATTTATTTTTAATTACCACAAAAACAGCCTTGTGATCACTAATACCATCTATTACTTCGGTTTCTCTATAGAGCTCTTCTGGCTTTACCAGCACCACATCCAGAATATTCTTCCCTCTAGTTGGTTCCATCACTTTCTGAATCAGCTGTCCTTCCCATATTAACTTATTTGCCATTTGTTGGTCATGCTTCCTGTCGTTCGCATTTCCTTCCCAATTGACATCTGGTAAATTCAGATCTCCCGCTACGATCACATTTCTTTCCTTGTCGTTTCCTACATAGCTGATTATCTTATCAAATAATTCTGAATCCGTGTCAGTGCTACCCTTTCCCGGTCTGTACACTCCAAATATATCAAGTTGCCTATTATCTTTAGAAATGAGCCTTACACCTAGAATTTCATGTGTCTCATCTTTAACTTTTTCGTAGCTTACAAATTTTCTTTTCACCAGAATGAATACTCCCCCTCCCACCATTCCTATCCTATCTCTACGATAAACACTCCAGTTCCGTGAGAAAATTTTATTAGTACGTGGGCAAACAGGCTGTAGCTCCCAGACCAGGTATTTAGAATATTTCAGTGCTTCAAGACATAATAAATAATCCGCTATGAGCTCCCATATGATAGAGACAGGTCATAAATTTACCACAATTGAACAAGATTTAAAGATCTTAAAATGGATAGATAAAGGCAAGCTAATGTCAGAATTTGAAAACATATACATTTATTTAGATCAATATTTCAATAAGAATCAAAATTTGAATGCTGCAATAGAAATAAAAAATCCATTATTGAACAAATTTCTTTTAACATTTAATAGAAAGGATAAGAATTTTGCTAAAATATTTAACTCTAAACCCACAAACATTTCCGCTACACCACTGACTGCTACTTCCCCCTCCCCTGTTTACGCCAATTCCCTTCCGCACACTACCAGCGAGCCTGGAGGCTAGATCAGGATCCTGATTTTGTTATTTATATATGAGATTATCCCTGAAGAGTATACTAATATTTACATGTTATGATTAAGATCTACACAATTATTTTTATCAAAACATTCAACATTAGACTGTGATGTGTGGATTGACGAAAAACAGTACATTGAATACTTTTTCTATGCTGAACTCTCTTTAAATTCTTGTCTTCTTGACCTCAGTAAGAGAATGAAAGTTATAAACATAATACAAGCGAAACATGTCCCATTATGCTCTAATGTAAAAAGATCATATCCTATTTATAAGGATTTTATTGTATTGAATAGGCGGCTGTTTAATAAACAAAATATATATTTTAAGAAGAATAGGAACACATCGCAAATATTGGCCGGCCAATAGGAACTCAGCACATGGTCGCATTCAGCTAATTTATACAGTCTCGGTTTTAATTCTGCTATATAAGTAAGAATACTTTTTGGGGCGGGATGGTGCGTTTCTAGCAAGCATAAAGGAAGGATCTCTCCTTTTTCCTACTTAAGGTATCGTTGCACATAATTTTTATATGATTTTTATCAGCCCTAATTCTGCACACCGGGTACGGAAGCGGCACCTATAGTAATGTCATTTGGATAGATACAGGACCTTATACCATGTTGGGGTGAACTTATGATAATATAAGCCCCATGTTAACCATTGAGGGAACACGTGAATAAATGTCACTTGTGTGGTCTGACTGTGTTAGTGTCACAAGATCTGAATTGATCCCTTACAGTCTGGTTTTAAGAAAGAACACAGTACTGTAACAACACTAATCAAAATCATGGATGACATTAGACGGGCTATGGACGAACGAAAACTGACGGTACTTATCCTACTTGACTTCAGCAGTGCATTTGACAACTGTAAATATTGACATGTTGTTAGCCAAGTTACAAAAACTTCACATGGCTCATTCTGCTATTCAGCTCTTGGGCTCATACCTCAAAACTAGACAACAGCGAGTTGTATCAAACATGACAACTACAGATTGGAGGACTAAGCCTTCTGGCATTTCCCAAGGGTCTGTTCTTGGACTTCTTTTATTCTTAATCTACTACATTAATGACATTTCTTCTCATCTGAATGACTGCAACTACCACCTTCATGCTGGTGATCTTCAGATATACTCACACTTCAAAGTCTCTGACACTGACAAAGCAATCCACCAAATGAACTCGACTCTAAATTTAATTAGCTCATATGCAAAAGAGAACTGCCTGTTAATTAACCCGGAGTAAACGCAAGCTATCATAATAGTACAATCTAGCCTTTTAAATACGCTAAACATCACACAACAGCCTACTCTCATGCTCTGCGGTGAAGCTATACCTTTTCGGAAGTCTGTAAAAAAACCTAGGTGTCGTCATGAATGACACATTAAACTGGAATGACCATATAACAAGTGTCTGCAGAAAGGTATATGCATCTCTTCACCCGCTAAAATTGAAACAATCCATTCTTCCACATAGCATGAAAATAAAACCTATTCAAACTCTCTTTTTTTCCAATAATTTATTACTGTGATGTATTAACCGATGCAACTGTAGAACAAACTTATGAAACTTCAAAGGGCAATGAACTCTTGCATACAATTTATATTTTCTTTGAACTTTAGGACACATATTTCCCCATATTATGAGAAGCTATCCTGGCTGAAAATCAATCAACTAAGAAATCTGCATACTGCAACACTAATTTTTCAACTTCTGAACGAATCTACACCTGAATACCTATCCTCACATTTTAACTTCCTCTCATCTATCCATGGACATAATACCAGATCGACTTCTACCCTTTTGATACCGATTAATCACTCATCTGTATACAGCAACTCTTCAGGTGTCTGGGGCAAGGCTATGGAACACTCTCCCTGTCAGTATACGTAATAGCACTTCAATAGACCCATTTAAATGGTCTTGTCGAGAATTCCTCTTAAATACGCAATCAGCTTGTATGAATGTTACTGTGTATGAGTGCAAGTATGATTTAGAGCTAGATGATGTATGGTAAATAGATAATATTAATTATTAAAAAACAATTATAGGCTAAAATTACTCCACTAATTTAGGTGGTTTTTAGAGACTGTTATAATGCTATTTTTCTAATTCTTGTGACTATGTACTGTATGTTGTGGTTAAGTATAAAAGAGGGTTGTGAGCCCTAACTTCGCCACATACAAAGGCATAAAAATAAATATCAACAAACAATCGGTTTCAAAACCTTCATTTGTGATTGACAACACATTCAACATTGGTTTCGTCAAATGATATATGTGGGTCAAATAATCCCTTCGGATAAATATACTATTTACCCAAGACCATTGTCATTTTAATGGTCCTCGTGTCAGATGAAAAGATCCATTTTAGTTTTGGACATTTTTCAAAATCAGAAAAAATGGACTGATAAGTTTTAATTGTGTTAAAATACCATAAATTTTATATTACTCACATTTATGTACTGTTCACATTTTAAAAATATCATTGTGGCATGTTAATTTTTAAGAGGTTATTACTGTGTAACATTTATGTTCATAATTTATATTACATATGGTTAAATAAGGTCCTGGACCTTGACCTTAAGGGTGTCTACATGCTGCAGATGCCCAAAATAGGGTGAAACATGTACCTGATAAGTCTATATAAATTCATGTAGATCCAAACCACATTAAATGTGGTATTATTGAACAGGTGGTTTCATTAACTTATACTGGAGATATTTATGCATAATATTGTCAATGCCGATGAAAATACATTGTTTTTTTTTTTAATGCCGAACCCAAATGGACTTACGGTTTTATAGGAAGGAAGTGCCAGCCGGGAAATCGTACAAGGGTGGTCATTGCACTGTGTTGCAATGCACACGGAAGCGAGAGACTTCTTCCCCTCGTCATGTGGAAGTTCGATAAACCACAATGTTTGAAGGGCTTCTGGCACTTTCTGTGCAAGTACAGGACATCCAGAATGCAATCAGTACAGTAATCCAACAAATAAAGGACTTGCACAAGGGAGCCAGCATAATTTGTCCTCTTCTTTGAATTGTGCATTTTTTTCTTCCGATGTGTGAGGTTATGTTTGCCAGTGATTTATCCAAGTGCATTATTTGAATAATGTAAATGCATCTTGTTGGATACATTTTGGAAATAGTTTTTTCCTAGGCTATTGAAAGGTAAAACAAATTGACACTTGATAAAATTATACAACACCAAATTAAGGTGCACGTCGCTAAAACAAATTTTTATTCTTACAAAATGCATTTTACTATCAACTCAGCAGTAGTATATATTATGAGTCTTGTACATATATATTGAATATGCCTCGAATTGAATACCAGACAGCTACCCAATTCTTCAAAAACAGTGTCCAAGTCACTTCAAGACGTTCATACTACCAGCAGAGGAACACGGTGAAACAAACAATATAGTTATTACAAGAATAAACCCTCAAAATGTTTTAATCAATTAGACATAAGTTTTAACGCAAAATAGTGGACACTTCAAGAATACTACTATCAGTGCATACATAGCATTGCAAGTTTCAATTTTTACGCTGATCAAAACAACAAAAACATTTGCAAATGACATGTCCTTTTATACTACGTAACCCTTTTACAATCCAAGAAGAGAGGACTTATTTTACTATTTTAATTGTATAATTTGTTTTAGACGGTCTGTTGAATTGGACAATTGTCACTACTGTACAACATTTTCCATTGTGATGTTTTAAGAACTATATTTGTAATTGTCAGCTGAGGATGACCCTTGAAGGGTCGAAACCGGTACTGTGAATGATAGTATGTAAATAAATGTATTGATAAGGTGGAGGCTTCATATCAATCTTATGTTGTAGCTACAATCAATACGGAAATGAAACTTATAGACTATGATGAAATTATAAGCTTGTTCAAGAGTTGCCTGCAGTCCAGATTGTCAGTTACTCTTCTCATTTACATTAGATTTGCACTTTCATGCACCTGTCCCATTGACCTGCCATCGATACTGTTCAATAGCAATTCCGTTATTCTTCATTCATCACCACAATGCAACCTCTTTTTTTTTTTTTTTTGCTAGTTGTTTTACGTCGCACCGACACAGATAGGTCTTACGGCGACGATGGGACAGGAAAGGGCTAGGAGTGGGAAGGAAACGGCCGTGGCCTTAATTAAGGTACAGCCCCAGCATTTGCCTGGTGTGAAAATGGGAAACCACGGAAAACCATTTTCAGGGCTGCCGACAGTGGGATTCGAACCTACTATCTCCCGAATACCGGATACTGGCCGCACTTAAACGACTGCAGCTATCGAGCTCGGTTCTTTTTTAGCTTGATTACACCTGCTGTTAAGTTTAAAGATAACAAGCATGCCAATAAATCTTTCTAAGAGATCAAACTTTTCAGCTTCTAGATTACAGTGATAGGCAAAGCATCCATTTTTCGTGAAGTCCAAATTTCACACTGTATTATGCCTATGCGTAGTTTGAGCAGTGTGTAGATCAGGTGGTAGTGTGACAAGGTTGGTGGAATAACAGGTTACCTCAACTGTCCCTTAATTAAGGCCACGGCCACTTCCTTTCCACTCCTAGCTCTTTCTTATCCCATCGTCACCATAAGACTTACCTGTGTCGGTGTGACGTAAATCAAATTGTAAAAAAAAAAAAAAAATCGGTCTCGCTTCTACATCGACATTCATTAACCCTCATTGGTGTGGTTGAGTCCTCACATTCCTCATTCTGAGAGAGAATCTTGCCTTCACTTTTGCCGTGGTTCCATCAAGAGGGAGTTTGTTGACATTTTTATGAGTCTTACGTTAATTGTTTTTCTTAATGGGCCCTTACCACATCTTAACAACCAGAAAATTACCACTTGAATTCAACAAAACCAAATTTATTGCAATACCAAAGGCTGGCTTCCCAACTGATCAAGTTGCAAGCTATCGTGCTGTTGCCCCCTCCTCCCCACTTTTTTAGGGGGGGGGGGTGAGACTTGTCAACAACAGGATAGGATAAGTCCAGTGAGCCTGTTAGATTCTGACTGAACTGCACCTGTGCTGATCAAATGTTGGCACTGATGTCATATATTGAGGCTGGGTATCATATATGTACAAAGACCTGTGTGGAATGTGTAGACCTGAAAGCAACATATGATTCAGTTAAGGAGGCAGGGATTAGTATTCAAGTTGCCAAAAATTATCCTGTGCCTCTGCTTGTCTATCTTAACCCTTTCAGACCATGTACACACAATTGTGTGGGTTCGTATTTTATTTTATGTGTGAGCTTATTTGACATTTTCTTGGCGCTGGACCGGACTGCAGTGCTTGTGTGGGACACGTAGCATGTACTTCAGTTGTTTTCATTTAGCGCTTGACCACCAGGGGGCGGGAAGAAGAGTTTAAAAATACAGTTCATCGGCAAGATCGCCGGAAGCAATAATGCCTACAATAAATATTTATTTATTGTATTCGTATTAATCTAGAAGCTCTACTGAATATAATCAATGAAGTGTGTGTAAATTGTTTACCGAACGTAATTTGTGAACTTACTACATCGTACATAATACCATGAGGTTTTGAATGTTGATACGCACAAGTGTGCGGGCTAGGTTTCTCTACAGGCAATGCATGCAAGAGTGCTGGGTGTTGCCACCAAAAGGACTGTGAAAGCAGAACTCGTACTCTACGTGAGAAATGTAATGTATAAGATTTTAATTTTTTAAAATACATTGTTCCACACTGTAAAATAGAAATAGAACATTTCATCATGTACATGTGAATATTCACATGTACTGAGCTGATTTTTTTTTTTTTGCTAGTTGCTTTACGTCGCACCGACACAGATAGGTCTTATGGCGACTATGGGACAGGAAAGGGCTAGGAGTGGGAAGGAAGCGGAGGTGGCCTTAATTAAGGTACAGCATGAGCATTTGCCTGGTGTGAAAATGGGAAACCATGGAAAACCATTTTCAGGGCTGTCGACAGTGGGGTTCGAACCTACTATCTCCCGAATATTGGATACTGGCCGCACTTAAGCGACTGCAGCTATCAAGCTCGTTTTTTTTTGTTGTAAGTAGTGAATTAAGTCCTGACACACACAATAGTGTGGGTTTTGTTTTATAGCCAAAAGTTCTCATTTTGTAAAATAAACTGTAAAAACATGTATTTGAGAGCATTTTAGTAAGTTTTTGATGTACAAACGAAAATTCACACCTCCAGTTTTCTTTCAGATCCGATGTCAAGGTGCTGCTGCCAAAAGGGCATTAAAAGCCAAACTCGTCCTCAGTGTAGAAAATGTAATATTTACTTGTGTTTGAACAAAGATTTAATTGATTAAATTATTCCCCACTGTAAAATAGAACGTTTGATCATGTATGTATGTATATTCACATGCATTGAGGTCATTTTTCTTTTTTGTAATTAGTGAATTAAGTCCTGACATGCACAATTGTGTGGGTGCCTTTCTCAGATGTTAATTTTTATTTTTTGTAAAATAAGCTATTTTTATGTATTTAAGAGCATTTTAGTCGGTTTTTGATGTACAAACAAAAATTCACACCGCAGTTTTCTTTCAGGTCTGAAAGGGTTAATAAAGTCTGGCTCCATGGCTAAATGGTTAGCGTGCTGGCCGTTGGCCACAGGAGTCCCGGGTTCGATTCCCGGCGGGGTCGGGACTTTTAACTATAATTGGTTAATTTCGTTGACATGGGGGCTGGGTGTCTGTGTCGTCTTCATCATCATTTCATCCTCCATCACGACGCGCAGGTCGCCTATGGGTGTCAAATCAAGAGACTTGCATCTGGCGAGCCGAACTTGTCCTCGGACATTCCCGGCACTAAAAGCCATATGCCATTTCAGGGTTAATAAATAGCATGCTGATAGTTAGGTACTTTCATGCAGTTTCAAAGGGCGGCATGAGTTGATACAGGAGACTTTACCATGTTCTCCTGCAAGGATTCCTTGTTGCATCTCTGTTATTCAATGTATACACATCTGACTTGCCTCCCACTTCTTACCACAAGTTTGCCTACACCGATGATTTGGGGATTGCTACAAAACATCCAGACGTTTTAGACTGCTGAAAATACCCTATTCAAGGACTTGAGTAAACTTGCATCCTACTTCTGATCTCGGAGACTACAACTAAGCATTACCAAGTTGGAATCAGCATGCCTCTATCTCAGCAACAATGACAAGAATGCAATTCAGTGGCCTACTGCTTTGTTACATTCCACATCCAAAATATCTTGGTATGATCCTCAATCACAACGCTTTTCCTGCAAGAAATGTTCGGATTCTTTGCATCAGATTTAACCTTTTGAGTGCCGGCTGAAATTGCTTAGTACAGTGCTAAAAGTGCCAGGCACAGTTTCCTAAATATGCAGAGGTTTGAGTAAGTGTTCATGATTTTTTAACCACCGAAGTTAGGCTCATGAATCCTTTTTTGGAAGGTGCTCAACATTCCATTCTCCCATTTAGCATTCCAAAACTTAATCAATGACAAGTATGTGAAAAATCTATAATTTAAAAAAGAATCCTGATTTTTTTTCAGTTTGAGAGCCCATAAATGGCACTAAATATGATGTTTCAGTCTAATACTCAAATTGAAAACCCAGAATAGTTAATAATTGACAGAAATGCAATATTTCATCCATCTGACTGTGTTCTTTTAAAATTGGCAAATAAATTAGCAAAGTAGCCTACTACATTGCATGAAAAAACTCTATGAAAAGAAGACAACTTGCTAACTACAAGAAGAGAATGAAACAAACCACAATATCGCATTCCAACATTCGCATTATACAAAAGTTTTCAAAATTCACATTTATGCCCTGCGATGCAGGCTGAGTGCAATCCTTTTTGGCAACGTACACACACAGTAACAGCCCTTTTCTTGGTTTTGTCATTCGAGCACGCTTTACACAGCATTGTTTGCCTATTCAGAGGTTTTATGAAACCAAAAGACAATGAAGGGCTTGCATTTGTTGAACGAGAAGCATTTCCCTCTGTACATCAAACCACACATTTGCAAATTCCTCAATTACAGAATTACAGAATTGTTGAATGATAATCGTGACATTCTCTTAACACCTACGGTATGATTATGTTTGTACAAAATGTAAGAATTTAGTAACGTTCTTGTCATTATATTGAAAGTTACCTTTTTCCAATATTTTAGAGTGCTGGGCTGAGTGGTTCAGATGGTTAAGGCGCTGGCCTCCTGACCCCAACTTGGCAGGTTCGATCCTGGCTCAGTCCTTTGGTATTTGAAGGTGCTCAGATACGTCAGCCTCGTGTCGGTAGATTTACTGGCACGTAAAAAGAAATCCTGCGGGACTAAATTCCGGCACTTCGGCATCTTCGAAAACTGTAAAAGAGTAGTTGGTGGGACGTAAAACAAATAACATTATTATTAATATTAATTTTAGAGTCCTTCTTTCGTCCAAATAATTATACAGCATCTGGTCTGATGATTCAGTGCCCCCCCCCCAATATACTTATTATAGTTAAACACAAAGTATGGTTTCATCACTATCTGATGATTTCTTCTCAATGGAGTTTCAGAAATTGCAGCTGAGGAGAACTTGATTTTTCTGTTATCTTTTCTCTGAAGCCACGGAGAAGCAGAAAGGCCTTCCGAAAGAAACTAATATCCCCAACATTGAATTTCGATTTTTTTTTTTTCTTTTTTTTTTTTTTTTTTTCCCTCTGTGCCAGTTATGTAGGTTCCAAGTGAGTATAAATTCTCAGCTAGCAGAATGGATGTGAAGAAATGATCACAGAAAACATGGTACCCTTTGTTCAAGCAGTTGCCTGTAGAAAGACGATTTTTTTCCATCTTTTCTAATTTTGTCTTTGTCTTCTACACTTCTTGCACCACAATATGGATAGAAACCAAGACAGTAACCCACAACAGAATCGCATACCATCCAGAATTTGATTCCCCATTGGTTATGTTTATTTGGGGGATATTGTAATAACTGGTTATGTGATTTAGTTCCAATCAAAGACTCATCGATACTAAGCTGGTGATGCAGAGTTAAAAGTGTCTGAAGGTCAGATTTGCATGGTCTACTATGGGCTGAAATTTTGCACATGGATCATATGAAGGGATGGTTCATGTTTGTGGGTTACTGTAGTCACGTCCTAGTTCGTGAACCATGGGCAGCGGCTGAGTGGCCTAGTAAGTGTTCCTGGGAGTCGGGATACCAGTTGCTATGGAATGGGAGTGGGCATCTCGGACATGGCCCTCCTTGTGCTCAGGCGGCTAGGACTATACAATTCACCGGTGGTCCATAACCTGTTAGAGGAGAGATCCTCACTTGGACTATGTGCAAGTAGGGTAGCATCCTGCTTCATGAATTTACCGAGCTCAGAACATTTTAAGCAAGCCTCGGACCTATGGGAGTAACGGAGTCCCACTCCCATTTGACAGGCGAGGGACTCCTTGGAAACAACTTGGCGAACGAAATGGAATTCGATGGGGAGCTATCAATATTAATGGGGCTTATGGAAGAAAGAAGGTAGAACTGGCTGAGTCAGCAAAGAGGATGCATCTGGATATGCTAGGAGTAGCTGATATTCGGGTAAGGGGAGATAACGAGGAAGAGATAGGAGATTATAAAGTGTACTTGACGGGTGTTAGAAAGGGAAGGGCAGAGTCTGGGTAGGGCTCTTTATAAGGAATACCATTGCACGCAACATAGTTTCTGTTAGGCACGTAAATGAGCGAATGATGTGGGTAGATTTGTCAGTTGGAGGAATTGGGACTAGAATTGTGTCCATGTATTCACCATGTGAGGGTGCAGATGAGGATGAAGTTGACAAGTTTTATGACGCATTGAGTGACATCGTGATCAGGGTCAACAGCAAGGATAGAATAGTGCTAATGGGCGATTTCATTGCGAGAGTTGGGAATAGAACTGAAGGATATGAAAGGGTGATTGGTAAATGTGGGGAAGATATGGAAGCTAATGGGAATGGGAAGCGTTTGCTGGACTTCTGTGCTAGTATGGGTTTAGCTGTTACGAATACATTCTTCAAGCATAAGGCTATTCACCGCTACACTTGGGAGGCTAATGGTACCAGATCCATAATAGACTATATCTTAACAGACTTTGAATTCAGGAAATCTGTTAGGAATGTACGAGTTTTCCGCTGATTTTTCGATGATACATACCACTATCTGATCTGTAGTAGACTAAGTATCTCTAGGCCTAGGGTAGAGAAAGTGAAATCTGTCTGCAAACGAATAAGGGTAGAAAATCTCCAGGACGAGAAAATTAGACACAAGTATATGGATTAGTGAGAAGTTTCAAACAGTAGACAGTAAGCAGGTTCAGGATATAGAAAGTGAATGGGTGGCATACAGGGATGCTGTAGTAGAAACAGCAAGGGAATGCCTAGAAACAACTGTGTGTAAAGATGGGAAAAGGCGAACATCTTGGTGGAATGATGAAGTGAGAGCAGCTTGTAAACGTAAAAAGAAGGCTTATCAGAAATGGTTCCAAACAAGGGCAGAGGCAGACAGGGATTTGTACGTAGATGAAAGAAACAGAGCGAAACAAATAGTTGTTGAATACAAAAAGAAGTGGGGAGAATTTGGTAACAACCTGGAAAGGCTAGGTCAAGCAGCAGGGGAAACCTTTCTGGACAGTAATAAAGAATCTTAGGAAGGGAGGGAAAAAGGAAATGAACAGTGTTTTGAGTAATTCAGGTGAACTCATAATAGATCCCAGAGACACTGGAGAGGTGGAGGGAATATTTTGAACATCTTCTCAATGTTAAAGGAAATAATCCTGGTGGTGTTGCGAACAGCCAAGCTCATGGGGAGGAGGAAAATGATGTTGGTGAAATTATGCTTGAGGAAGTGGAAAGGATGGTAAATAAACTCCATTGTCATAAGGCAGTAGGAATAGATGAAATTAGACCTGAAATGGTGAAGTATAGTGGGAAGTCGGGGATGAAATGGCTTCATAGAGTAGTAAAATTAGCATGGAGTGTTCGTAAGGTACCTTCAGATTGGACAAAAGCAGTAATTGCACCTATCTATAAGCAAGGGAACAGGAAGGATTGCAACAACTATCGAGGTATCTCGTTGATTAGTATACCAGGCAAGTATTCACTGGCATCTTGGAAGGGAGGGTGCGATCAGTCGTTGAGAGAAAGTTGGATGAAAACCAGTGTGGTTTCAGACCACAGAGAGGCTGTCATGATCAGATTTTCATTATGCGCCATTAATTGAAAAATGCTATGAGAGGAATAGGCAGTTGTGTTTATGTTTCGTAGATTTAGAGAAAGCATATGACAGGGTATCGAGGGAAAAGATGTTCGCCATACTGGGGGACTATGGAATTAAAGGTAGATTATTAAAATCAATTAAAGGCATTTGTGTTGACAATTGGGCTTCAGTGAGAATCGATGGTAGAATGAGTTCTTGGTTCAGGGTACTCACAGGGGTTTAGACAAGGCTGTAATCTCTCACCATTGCTGTTCGTAGTTTACATGGATCATCTGCTGAAAGGTATAAAATGGCAGGGAGGGATTCAGTTAGGTGGAAATGTCGTAAGCAGTCTGGCCTATGCTGACGACTTGGTCTTAATGGCAGATTGTGCCGAAAGCCTGCAGTCTAATATCTTGGAACTTGAAAATAGGTGCAATGAGTATGGTATGAAAATTAGCCTCTCGAAGACTAAATTGATGTCAGTAGGTAAGAAATTCAACAGAATTGAATGTCCGATTGGTGATACAAAGCTAGAACCAGTAGATAATTTCAAGTATTTAGGTTGTGTGTTCTCCCAGGATGGTAATGTGGTAAGTGAGATTGAATCAAGGTGTCGTAAAGCTAATGCAGTGAGCTCGCAATTGCGATCAACAGTATTCTGTAAGAAGGAAGTCAGCTCCCAGACGAAACTATCTTTACATCGGTCTGTTTTCAGACCAACTTTGTTTTACGGGAGCGAAAGCTGGGTGGACTCAGGGTATCTTATTCATAAATTAGAAGTAACAGACATGAATGTAGCAAGAATGATTGCTGGTACAAATAGGTGGGAACAATGACAGGAGGGTACTCGGAATGAGGAGATAAAGGCTAATTTAGGAATGAACTCGATGGATGAAGCTGTTCGCATAAACCGGCTTCGGTGGTGGGGTCATGTGAGGTGAATGGAGGAGGAGGATAGGTTACCTAGGAGAATAATGGACTCTGCTATAGAGGGTAAGAGAAGTAGAGGTAGACCAAGACGACGATGGTTAGACTTGGTTGCTAACGATGTAAAGATAAGAGGTATGGAACTTAATGAGGCCGCAGCACTAGTTGCAAATCGAGGATTGTGGCGACGTTTAGGCTTGCAGACTGAACGCTGAAAGGCATAACAGTCTATAATGATAAATTTTAATGATGATGATGATGATGATCATATGAAGGGTCACAAGGTGGAGAAAGTTTAGAATTATCCGCCATGTGAAAAAACTGGAGAATAAGTTTAAATCTATTGCGAGAAACATTTGTCAGAACTGTGGTGTTAGCATGGAACCTTTTACTGACCAGTAGCTAAATATGGATGGTTTGCGAATTATGCCCATGTTCAAAATACAGATCACAAATGCCTTAATCTCCGGCAATGTTATTGGTTTCCACAGTTTTGCTCTGGATTTCGGCATGAGATTGGTGGTGGTTTGTTTCTGTCACAAGAATATTTAAGAATGTAGTAATAAACAAGGAAAAATATGACTATGGCTTTGAATCTGGTGGGGGGCAATGCTTAGGACCCTGGTAGTTCCATGAAAGGCGTTGTAAACGGAGGTGGATTATCATCACCTACCTTTATTTCCTTCCAGTTATCAATGTTTTCATCATCACTATCACTGATATTATGACCATTTGCACCATTATCATTTTCCTGTTATGATGTTCCTGAGTCACTATCACGTTTACCATTATCGAACTTGCTTTCACTTTCTTCAAAGTCTGAGAAAACTTCCCCTTCCTCTGAGGATTCACTTAAAATAGCGCTAATTTCTTGTTCTTCAAGCCGAGCACGTTTACTGCTGGACGCCGCCATGTTGTATGCCAGTCAGCAGTCACTCATTCCAAAGAAAATTTAATATTCAAAGCAAAATAACTACAGACTCTTCCAAGTGGCCAAATGAGGAAGCTAAAGGGCCCTGCTATTGAGAAAGCATGACGTTAGTGCCATCTAGCAATTACAGAAGGAACTATGTCAAGTTAAAAGAAGCATGATTATATCAAGGCCGGCACTTCTTGCATAATTTCCAAGCGTTGATATAATTAACGTTGGCATTCAAGGAGTTAAGTACCACATAACTTGTAGTCCCTCATGGGTTGCCTCAACAGTTACTCTACGATGCTTTGCCCTTGGACTTGCATGCTCAACAACTGAGTATTGTCTCTCATTGTGTTTGAGGAGCACGCATAGAAAGAAAGTTGACACTCGGCTCAAGAATTCCATGTGGATAATGTCTGGTACTCTCCAAACTATTACATCATACTGGTTGCCATTCCTTTCCCACATTGTTCCACTAGACATACACTATTCGAATGCACTACTTCAAGAGTACAACACAGTCTCATCTCATTTTCCCTGCCTGTTCACAGGGACATCAAAGATCTCTGCAGCAGAAAACTGAAATCCTGTAACTCACCAATTAGAATGCCCAAAGAGTTGACACAGAAGGATTCAACTTACTTGAAGGATGGAAGCATCAGTGGTCACAAGCAGCTCTAGTTGTGTTCCACGATGTTTAGTCCTCCCTTGTAGAACTCGGGTATCACTTAGTAGGATTTGAAGATCTACTTACACACTAAGTGTAGTTTTCATAACCCACACGACTGCAACTTTGGAGTGGCGTACGAAACTGTCGAACATATTGTGCCTGAATGTCCACTCTGCTCATGCCAAGGATCATGGGAAGATTTAGCAGATGTTCCAGCACCTTGATCCAGTGGCTGAATGGACTAGATGTGCGGTTGTGAGCTAGTGTTGTGTGCGTAATCATGTTTCTTTGTAACCATATATAACTAAACCCATTGCTGATTATTTACCATTCAGGAGGATCTTTTGTATGTATCATTTAATTTTGTATTTATTGTACATGTATGCTACATGTTTGATACAGAAATAACCATGTTTTAAGCCACTGCCTTGATTCATGGAGAGATTATTTTCTAAAAATCACAGAGCGAGATTGGTGAAGGAGTAGTCAGTTCTCCATAAGATAACTGATGAACTCATGAAGGTATTGAGTAATCATGTAGGCTAATATTATGATTGTAGTCTTCTAGGTGGGGATAAAGTCCTTCACATATAGCCTGTTACATATTTCAGTTCATCTTACGTGATTTGGTCCCTTAAAATGCTAGTTTATGATTGAAACAACTGTTTGGACTTTAACTTTTATTTTCTTGACCTCTTATGTTCACCCATAAGCAGCTGAGCCCTGAAGTCTAACTTGAAATCCTCACCTAGCATATTTTTCTGGTACCTGGGTGGAATGTTTTTAAAATTTTTTTTTTTATTAAGATAATTTAGAGTCACTTTAACCCTAAGGTCTTATCGTGACTTCTAACTGTAGAATTTACATTAAATTACAGTAGGGTGAAGAATGAAAAAAAATATAAAAGTGGTATTTTAAACTGAACAGTTAAATTTTTGAATACAGACCAGTGTATTTGAAAAACTTGATATTTTGTTTGCACAGTGAAGGAGATGAGTGTGTCCCCTTAATATCCTTAGGTATACAGTGTTACTGGTGCCATTTGTCATACAGTGAACAGTCTGTTATGATGTGCTTCACAGTCAACACACTATTGCATGTTGTACAGATGGGAGGCAGTTTCTTCTCAAGGAGGTAGCTGTGACTTATCTTGGAGTGGCCAATCCGTATTCTAGTTATTAAGACTTGATCTTGCCTGTGAAGGTTGTGAAGATAGTGTTGTACTGTAGATTCCGTTGTTACTTCGTGGAGTTTGCTGTTCGAAGTTTGAAGCCATTTTATCTTCCACTGTTGGTATAATTTTGTTTTAGCATAGGCAATAATGTCATTGTGAGGGGTAGCTGTTGTTAGATCGCCTAGCGGGAGGTAAGTAGCGTCTTTAGCTGCTTGATCAGCAGATTCATTACCTTGAATACCTCTATGAGAGGGTATCCACACAAGGATGACTTGTTTGTCTTCTTTCATGATGTTGTTAAACAACAGTTGTATTTCTTGTACAAGGATGTGTTTCGATGATGGACTTTCTATTGCGTTTAATGCACTTTTTGAATCAGAAAAAATGATGGAGTTATTACAGGTGCTGGTTTTCAAAATATATAGCATAGCCTGCTTTATTGCGTACAGCTCATTAGAGAAGACTGAATAGTAGTCAGGCAATCGGTATAGCATGGTACGTTCAGGATATATAATCCCACATCCATTTCTTTCCTCACATTTTGATCCATCAGTATAGATTGCAGTGTGCCTTGGGTATTTATTAGAAATTTCAAGAAATAATTGATGGTAGTGAGATATGTCAGTTTCATCTTTGACACTGTAATTTATTTCAAAGTTAATTTTTGGAAGGGTAATAGTCCATGGTGAGGAGTATTGGAGGGATATTTAAATTTAGTTCTTCAAGAAACTTGGCTATTCTGACATTGAAAGGCTGTGGTTGTGATCCTGATTTAATGAGTGTACCTTGATGCTTGTTAGGAAAAGCATACAACTTAATTCTTGATTCACTCATAGTTGCTACCTTGAGCGCGTAAGTCAAACTTAGTTGTCTACGTCTAATTGTGAGTGGTGGTTCATTTGCTTCTATTTGAATGCTGGCTACTGGACTGGTACGGAAGGCTCCTAGAGCAATTCGAAGAGCTGAGGACTGGATGGAATCAAGGATTTTGAGTGAAGACATTCTTGCGGAATTGTATACAATGCTGCCATAGTCTAATTTAGCCCTAATAATGGCTTTGTACGTGTTCATTAGCACTTGGTAGTCTGCCTCCCAGTTCTTTGCTGCCAGGATCTTCATTATGTTCAGCCTTCGCAAGCAGTCATCTTTAAGGTTTTTCAGGTGAGGTATCCAACTTAACGTAGTGTCGAATAATACTCCTAAGATTTTCATAGTTGTTACTGTTTCAATTTTGTGATTGTCCATGTACAGCTCAGGGTCTTGTACAGTATGTTTACATTTGGAGAAGAGTATGCATTTGGTTTTAGTTTTGGAAAACTTGAACCCTGTAACTTTAGCCCATTTTTGGATGTTATCAATTGATTCTTGAAGTAACTGTTGAGTAGTTAATTTATTTTTTCCTGCACTTAGTATAGTCAAATCATCGGCAAAAAGGCAAGCCTTTACTGGTAGGTGAATGTTGGAGACAATGCCGTTTATTGCAACGAGGAATAATGTGACACTGATGACTGATCCTTGGGGAACTCCATTGTCAACGGTTACTTCAAGTGAAAGAGTTCCATTTGTCCTGACTTGAATTCGGCGATCTTTAAGGAAATTATAAATGAAGTGAAGCATGTTTCCTGAAATATTATGTTTCTTCAGTGTTTCATTTAGATAGTCTTTCCACACCATGTCATATGCCTTCTCAATGTCTAAACTAACAGCTATGAGGTGCTGATTATTTAGGAAAGCTTCTCGGATTTCTGATTCTAAACATATCAGAGTATCTGTTGTTGAACGTGCTTGACGAAAACCATTTTGTGCATCACTAAAAAAGTGTATATGTTCCAAATACCAGCGTAATCTCTTGTTAACAATTTTCTCCAGTAGCTTACACATTGTATTTGTCAAGGCGATGGGACAATAATTATCTGGGATCAAAATGTCCTTTCCTGGTTTGAGTATAGGCACTACAATAGCAGAACGCCATTGATCTGGAAATAGTTTGGAACTCCATATATAGTTGAAAATAGCAAGTAGATAATTGAGTGCACTATGTGGAAGCTGTTTTAAAAATTCATACGGAATGGTGTCTGGGCCAGGACTATATCCGCCGCATTTGTTGAGTTCTGTAACCATTTCTTGTAACTGTAAAGTATCATTATAAGCATAGTTCGGTGTAGGTACAGTTTCACTTAAGTCTATTGGATCTCGAGTTGTTTTCATGCGAAGAAATTCAGGTTGATAATTGTTATCGCTAGAGATTTTTGAAAATGATTTAGCCAATTGATCAGCTATTTGTTGAGGTTCATTTACAATTGACCCAGCGACTGGATCTCTTAGAGAGGTAATACAGAATTTATTGTTTTTGCCACTTATTCTTTGGATTTTATTCCACATAACTTTTTGTGAAGTTTGGCAGGTTAAGGAGGAGACGGATGTTAACCAGGAGGTTTTCTTACTTAATTTTATTTTATTTCGTGCTATTGCTCGGTGTTTTTGAAAATTGATTTTATTTTCAGGCGTAGGATTTCTTTTGTATAGGTAGTAAGCACGGTTTTTATTTTTGATAGCCTCTTTACAGGAGTCATTCCACCAGGGAACCGTTTTCTTGAAGGGCATAGGAGCTGTTTTTGGGATGCTCTGGTCAGCAGATTTAATTATTACTTCAGTGAAGTCTTGAACAATATCATTGATGTGCTTAGAAGGAAATTTATTTGTTGGAGTTAGATCATTTAAATAGTTATTTACAATCTTTCTAAATGATTGCCAATTTGCCTTATTTAAATTCCATTTACAGTATTGGAGTTTTGATGTGTTGTCTGGAGAACTTTGATCATCATTAATTATGATGGGGAAGTGGTCACTTCCTTGTAGAGTTGAATAAATGGACCAGTTAAATAGTGCAGCTATGTCTGGCGTACATATAGTTAAATCTATGCTACTGTATGTTCCGTGTGCTATATCAAAACGAGTTGGAGCAGTTGAGTTCAATAATACTAGAGTAAATTCATCTAGTATCTTCTCTATTTCTTTCCCCCTTGCATCAGTATTGCGACTACCCCATAAACTGTTGTGGCTATTAAAATCACCCATCAAAATGAAGGGTTTGAGGAGTTGGTGTATTAGGTTTCTTAAATCATCAGCGTGAGATGTACTATTCGTAGGAAAATAAACATTACATACACATATAGCTTGTGGTAGGTATAATAAAACTGCGACTGCTTCTAAATCAGTAGTTAAAGGAACCTCTTGATGGTGTAAATTATTTTTAACATAGGTGGCTACGCCTCCACTGGCATGATTTGGATTAATTCGGTTTTTATAATGTACGTTGAACTGTCTTAAATGGGAAACAAAGTTGTCTCTAAAGTTAGTTTCTTGTAGACAGACAACTGAAGGCTGATGTTTATTTAGTAGAAGTTGTAAATACTCTCGCTGTGATCGAAAACTGTTGAGGTTCCATTGAAGTAATGATATAGTCATAAGAATGACAAGTGTAGAGGGAATTTTATCATCATTATGTGAGAGAAGTAGAGTAATCGCTGGAGTAATCTGGAGCTAAACTGTTAATTGCTTCACCTCGGTTTTCACTGCTAGCCTTGATCAGTTTCTTGACTATTCGAGTACTCCTGTTCTTAATGGATTTTTCAGTGTAGTATGGATATAGTTTTTGAAGGGCTTGGGCTAAACCCTCTAGATCTTGGGTGTAATTGGAAGCTATTGCTGCAATGTCATTAACTCCAATACTGTTTTCAAAAAAGGATTGGAGTTGTAAGTAATAGAGGGGAAAGGACTGAGGGTTGGCTTCTAGAACTTGCTTAATTGGCTTAAGCATATCACTAATAGTTGTGCTTTCTTTTTCCGTCTTTGGTTTCTTGTAAGTTTGTTTTGTCTTGTGTTTCCCTGTCTGTTCACTTGTCTTAGGTTCAGTTGTTAGGGGAGGTTCCTTAAAATCAAGGACTTTTCTGCGTGTAGTTTCACTGCTAGATAGTGATATTGGTCTCTTCGATCCAGCAAGATGAACACATGAGGGGTTTTGAGGGCATTCCAAATAAGAGGTTAGAGTCGTTTCGACTGAGGGTAAAGGCCCACAGTTTTGATTTTGAGAACACTGAAGAAATGTAGATGTAGCAGTTGTCTGAACAGTAGTGTGTGAGGGAGTACAGGTAATATTTTCTTGACAGTTTGTTTTAATTTTTTGTGTATCCTCTACTAGTTGGGGAAATTCTGTTAAATTGATCTTGCCACGAGAATGACTGTTTTGATTTAATGAGGAGCCTTCATTTATTATTTCATCATTATCAGGACAGTTTCTAGCTAAGTGCCCCTCAGTTTTACAAAGAAAGCAGGTGGGTGTGTCAGAGGATAAATAAATCCAGTAACTGGTACCCTCATATTCGATTTGGAGTGAGTCTGGAAGTTTGTTAAAGTATTCATTTTGAATATAAATCTGTCTCCGAAAACTGAGAATGTGAGAAAATCCGGAGATTGTTTGACATTGGTTTAATGCCGAGTTTGAGAAATTCTTCAATAACAATATTAGGAATCACAGGGCAAACATTGGATAGAATAACTCGTTTGTTTTTAGTTAGGAGAGGTCTTATTTCCAAGGAGACATTATTTATGAGAATCTTAAGATGTTTTGAAATTAATTTTTCAACACACTTTTGACTTGCAAGGAAGATACATATTCTTCCATTAGATATCCGTGAGACAAATCGGATGTTATTAGGGCTAGTGACTTTTCCAATTGCTAGTATATAATCTCGGATACTAATACCATCGCAAGATTCAATAACAATAGCTTGATCTTTGGTAGGGTAGGATTGCATTGCTGCAGAGTAACTGAACCTTGGGTTGTTAGGAGATTGATTAAGTGTGTTAGGAACAGTAATAGAGGTTGTCATGAGGTTACCTGGTTCACCGGTACGGGTGGGAATTATGCTTTCTTTATTCTGTCGATTCATGAGGTTACTTGAGACATGCTGATTTTCATTATTTAGATTCATTGAGTTAGAAAAAGCTTGCCGACCTCCATCAACAGAGGCGGCCATTATCGGTTAGCTAACAAGATGAGGTTATAGGTATGAGATTGATCCTTTAATGAACACTAATCTCCACAACGCAGATTTAAAACCACACTCACTACAAAAGTACGTAGCAGCTTCACTCTGGTGCTTCAGACAGTAAATTTTAGCTTAGAATGACCGATTATTCAATAGTTCCAAGCGACAATATTACACGCGAACATCATGTAAGTCACTGCCATCTCGACTCTCTGGGTGGAATGTGTTCTTCCTTTTTAATGTTATAATCTGTTTCTTGCGCTTTTTCTACTTCATTCAAGATTTTTTTTTTCTTTTTTTTTTTTTCTTATAGAAACTCTGGCATATAGCTGCTACACACCTTTGACCTGGTATATCACTCACTAATAGTACCACAGCAGAGTATCACCAAAAAAAATCTGAGATGACAGTGCAACTATGCCTTTAAGTTACTGGTATTGCTTTCACCGTAAATGTGAAGTATTACTCTGTGGGTAGGAAATGCAGTGCATATTGTTAAGTTGTAATACTATGTTTGATTTTTAAAGCACTTTTAAGGGATGCTATATTTTAATAAATTTAGGTTCATTTTTTCAGTAACTATCAGGCATAGAAAGCTGAACTCTGAACCGTATATATCTTAAAGATACTAACAAATACTGACAAGCAAAATTATGTACTTAGTTCCAATAGATTGAAATATATATTTATTTTGGAAAGAAAATAGCTGAAATTTTGATGCATTTGATTGTTATTTTCTCCAATTAAATCTCTTTCAGCTAGAAAGTTAGCTTATCGGGCTGAATTTAATATGATAGAATTATTATTTAAAAATACATCGCAGTTGGGAAATCCTGGTTGCAATGGTCACTTACAGTAATGTAATAATAAAGTTAAAACATAGTGTAATTACCCAACAGCTACAACAAGGGAGAACAACAAGCAATTCCATGGAAAGAAAATATTACAAGAAATACTACTAGTTTAATATCTAAATCCACCATCATCATATACAGTTTCAAACTCAACTTAAGTATTTCCAGTGCTTAACACTACGGCTTACAATATTATAGGTTGAGCTTACTGCTAGCTTAAGATAACAAGTTAAAATAAAGGAAAGTTAAAACATATTTATGCAACAACAACAAAAGTTGTAAAAACCTTAGAAATATATTTTTCATGCATTATCTCAGAACTTGTACAAAAAATTTCAATTTTTGTATTTTTAGTCTTTTTAAGAAATGTTTACGTAGAAATATTTTGAGCTAGAGCCATGAAACTGTGGAGAAACAAAGACCATGTTTTGATAAGTTGCTGGGGGGGAATAACTTTTTATCAAAATCATGCTTGTACCAAGATATATGTAATGTAATACATAACTGTAATGTGCTGTTGGGGATGAATAGGAGGGGTGGTTGACACAGGAGCGGCAAGACTGGAACCGGGGAAGACAGCATGAATGCAGGCAAGGTAGAGTTTTCTCAAATTTTTTCTAGGCAAGACAGTACCCAACACAAACATTAAATTTGTAGGTTCAGTTGTTTCTGAGTAAAATGTACCTACAAGATATTTTCCAGTATACAGTACCATGCACTCATTCCTATTATTAGCGACTGTACATTTATCTGCTTGGAATACTTCCCTGTTCTCTTATATAAACTAGCATCAAAAGTTTAAACTCACCTTCAGGAAAATCTAGTTGTTAATTATTAGGCATCAGATTAGTGATACTTCGCATGGCATACATTTTAAATCAAAATAAAAACATAGGCTTCCATTATACACAAACTGACTATAAAAATGCTGCAAAGCAATCTCTGCTTCAAGTAATGGAAAATGGTATCTCTGAGAGTTACACTGTTCAAACTCCGTGCTCGTGTATGTCCCCGTTTTGCTCTGATTGCTGCTCGACATATATGTGGCATTCTTCTGATTGGTTTTTCCAGCATCTCTTTAGTGACAGTTCCCCGTGCTTGCAAAAGCCAGAGATGAGGGAACAGAAAATTGTTTTGTCTTGCAGTTGAATTCATCCCAGCCGGGCTGAGTGTCTCAGACGGTTGAGGCGCTGGCTCTCTGACCCCAACTTGGCAGGTTCGATCCCGGCTCAGTCCGGTGGTATTTGAAGGTGGTCAAATAAGTCAGCCTCGTGTCCGTAGATTCACTGGCACATAAGAGAACTCCTGTGGGACTAAATTCTGGCACCTCGTCATCTCCGAAAACCGAAAAGTAGTTAGTGGAATGTAAAGCAAATAACATTATAAATTCATCCCACAACAACATGATGGGTGATAAATTGGTGAGTTATTGCTTGTAAAGCTCATGATGCTTCTTTATTTCTTAAATACTTCTTGTTCAGCTTTGACATGTGTTGGGTCATCATCCTGCTAGAATAGAATACTCCCCTTTCCCAGATCCAGATGGCCAGAAACTGAGGGGAGAGTACTCACTTTATTGGCAATTAGGCATATACCTCTTACAGACAAAACAACAAATAAACCTGATTTGAAAGGAATACACTATGGAGTACGTATGAATGAACAGAAATACTACTAACTAAAAAGTATACAATATGTAATGAACACTAATAAAACTGAACAAATGCTAAAAGACAACAAGATACTGAAATTATAATTAATGTTGACCTCATTGACTTTGACTCTGTACTGTTCCATACTTGTGAGTCATAATTTGTGTTTTGTACATACATGGATTATGCACTGACGCATGATTGTTGTTGTAAATTGCCACTTTATGTGAGTTTTACAAACTAAAAGTCTGTTCAACATACGTAAGGTTTTTGTTCAATGTAGCACTCCCACTTTTCCCTAATACCCGCTGGGAGGGCACTACAGCGGGGTCTGATTGTGAACATAAGATAGTACTGCAGGTAGACTCTAATGGAAGTTATCTGTTATATGACAGATGTCCTGTTTACATTCTTTCCGAAAAGTATATCGTTCCTCCACTGTTAAATATATATTGAGTTAATAACATTCAGACAGTATAGTGACTTGCTATTGTGCAGAATATTTTTATGTAAAGTTTTGTGTTCTTCATTTATTGTGAGTTCAAATGTTAATTTTGTGGTTGTGCATATCGGTCTGTCTTTGTAGAAACACCATCACCAAGAATGGTTAGGAGGGGAGCGTAAAAGCTTGAGAAACCAAGTTTGAGAGGAGACAACGTGCCAGGTGAAATGTATGTGATAAGTGATGGAAAAACGCTGATGAATTTAAAATTTTAGAGTATCAGCATTCTCAATTTCTTCTCAATTTACCGGTCCCGTTCTCGAAGATTATTTTCAATGTTGGCTAGGTGTGTTTGCCTTATTTTAAATGGTCGGGAGGGCAGCGACAAAATTGGGAAGCTGTGTTAGGGAAGTAACAGGTGCATAGTAAACTGTAAGTGACCATATTGGAAACCGTCAATGAAGTTCCAATGCTACTTAAACGGTGGTTTACCGGGCGAGTTGGCCGTATGGTTAGGGTCGCGCAGCTGTGAGCTTACATCCGGAAGATAGTGGGTTTGAACCCCACTGTCGGCAGCCCTGAAGATAGTTTTCCGTGGTTTCCCATTTATACACCAGGCAAATGCTGGTGCTGTACCTTAATTAAAGCCATGGCCGCTTCCTTCCCACTCCTAGGCATTTCCCATCACATCGTCGCATAAGACCTATCTGTGTCGGTGTGACGTAAAGCAAATAGCAAAGAGAAGGTGGTTGTCCTCTCAAACTAGCCTGGCCTACTCAAAGTTAACTGTCCCGTTCGTACGATCGAGTCTATTGTTGGCACAGCTGTGTTTGCGAGGATGGGAGGAGTGGCTCCATGACTGTGTGGTCAGCGCCTTCGGGACTCTAGGTTTGATTCCCGGCCCAGTCAAGGGATTTTAATAGTAAACAGATAATTCATTTGACTCGAGGACTTGTGTTTGCCTGGAAAGTACCCGATGCCCTTAAAACATCACGGCTTATAGAACTTTTCTATGACGAGGGGAGGAAGTATTTCGCTTCCGTCTGCATTGCAACACAGTACACTGACCCCATCTCCTTTTAAAAAGTCTGTATGGGCTAGGCATAATAAAACCAATGCGGTTGCATTGGCATAGACAGTGTTGTTCGTTGTGTACGATTTTATTATAGTTATGAGCCACGCGTTTTCGCCAACTATCGGCATCGCCGAAGAGAATCACCAGTGTTTGCTGATTCTGCGTCTTCGCACACTGCTTTTTACGTGATACTGTGGCGTTCCTTAAACCGCTGAATACAAAAGAATTACGAGATCACTCGAACTTGGCAGGTATGAAACAAACGGTCAACACACCGAAGTGAGTGAAAGTGCACTGGCCATGCGTCTTGGTAGGTGTGCTATTTACCAACTGATGAGCCCAACTTAGCACACTGGGGCGAATCGCTGGCAACCAGGAATGAGTTAGTTGGAAAATTTATAACGTCCAATAATAGGCCATTTATATTGGTATTATAAATTTACTCGTTCGGGACAAATGTTTCAGGTTCCCTATGGCAATCAACATCTATATCATCTGATGGCCAGGCAGGCATCAATTTTTGGTTATGAGATGAAGTCTCTCATAGTGCAATGGCACTGCCGTTGGCTCCAAGTAGCCTACGCAGTGGCCTCCACGGTATGCACCAGTCATGCATCTTGGTGGGTGTTCTATTTACCAACTCATGAGCCCAACTTAGCTCACTGGGGTGAAACGCTGGCAACCAGGAATGAGTTAGCTGTAAAATTTATAATGTCCAATAACGGACCATTTATATTGGTATGATAAATTTACTCATTCGGGACAAATATTTCAGGTTCCCTATGGGAATCAACATCTATATCATAAGTGGTATGTTCCGAGTTGTCAGTGGAGAGATGGCGTGGAATGACATTTGTAGACAAATAAGTTTGAGTGGTGACTTTTAAATTAGGAAAGATCACAGTATGAAAATAAAGTTGGAATTCAAGTGGACAAATTGAGACAAATATTCATTTATCGAAAGGGGAGTTATGGATTGGAAAAATCTTACCAAGGAAGATGTTCAATAAATTTCCAATTTCTTTGCAGTCCTTCAAGAAAAGGCTAGGAAAATAACAGACATGGAATTTGCCATCTGGGCGACTGCCCTAAATGCGGATCGGTAGTGATTGATTGAAAAAATATATATATCTACTCGATCTTTCTGGAATTTTGCAACTGCCATTTATCAAACTCTTTGCTGCTGGTTTCCGATCATTTGAGAACGTTATATAAACAAATGAATAGTCAGCAATTGGGCGCCTTGCCGTTACGTACTCACTTTCTTGCTCTCTCTGGCACTTTTTGCAGTTTCATTTTTTTGCATTATTTCTGCTCTGGATGTGATCTATGTTTTTCCAGTATAAAATCACTTATCAGGTTAATATTGAAAAACTCCAGGCAGATACAAAGCCTCTAAAACATTGGCGGGATGATCACTGTTGCAACTCTCCTTGGAGCTAGTTACTGGTCCTTGGACTCAACTGCCACCGATATTTCCCTTATTTTGCACTGTATTGGAAAACAGTATAGAACACGAGTGTTTGTGTATAAGATTCTAAATTAATTTTGTCACTAGTAGTTTCCCTCTAAAGCCTACCACAACAGAGATACAAGTTTTTTTATTTTAGGCCACATCCGAAACCTCCCTGCTGCTGAATTATTTTGAACAATATTTAGCTAAAATCCTACTTGCTCGTATCCTAAATGTAAATACCAAATTTCCCGTGGTGCTGCAATAAACAGAAAAAAAAAAGGCCTATGGGTCCTGTCTGGTATGAGAAACCAAGTATCAGGGTGGTATTCAAAAAGTGCAGACAGAAAGATGACTATATATGCTAATTTTTATTCATGTTTTTAATCACTCAGTTGCCATATCTGAATCTGTCCATAAGCTTTGAGTTTATATTAAGTTAATTTGAATTGTCTTTTCAATAAGGTTTCATAAAAATACATTTCTAATGAAATTAATATTTGTGTTTACAGTTATTCTTACTTATGACTGCAGTATGAAGAGGATTACTGAGGAGGTATGCCTAAGTCATCATTTTCCTTGGAATGAACCATTCTGGAGAGTAAATGTTACCCTATATTCTTTCGCTTGAACATTGACCACAGTTGTGTTGGATTTGGGTGTAAAAGTATCTGAATTTTTTTATTGTAATTTAGTGCATGAATTTTTTGTGTTATTGCAAACTCTGTTGGTCCCAACTATAAACATCACCAGTTATGTTAGAAAGAAAGATGCATTCATAATTTCCTGGGGATGAAACATACCTACATCCTCATTGTAGACTGATATGCCTGGCAGCATTCAGTCTACAGGCCTTTGGTGTGAGGTGAACAACCTCGAGAATTTATGATGACACCAGGTACACTGCGTGAGTTGTACTGTTTCCATAGTTATTTCCTTTCCTCAGTCATATTGGAATTTTGGGAAAGGTAAATAGAGAGCTTTATCTTGTGTTCTGGTTAGGTATATTAGATGGATACCACCCAACATATAATAATTATAACAATTTATTGGTGCAGTAATTGCAACGGCTAAAAGTCATGTTCCAGTATGCTACCAGAGAGAATATATCCCCAAATGGGCTAAGATGAGTGGAAATGTAGACCGAATATTGCTTGCCAGTTGAAATAGAGAAATTGCTGATGAACTACTGCATTAGTTAGATAACTCGAGAAAACAAAAAGGGAAAGATGCTGTGGATTCAATGATTCAACCCTGTTGTAATTTTGGAAAAGCTAAATGGAAAGCTTTCTCTTGTGTTCTGCCACGAACCTGCTACGCAGGCGTAGCAAGGGGAGAGGTGATACTCCCACGTGGCGCGTCCCAGGTGGTGGATAGGGGGGTCCTAACCGGCTTGCCGGCGGACTTGAGGAAAATAAAATACCTCTCGCGGACCAAACACACTACCCCCTCCGGGTGGGGGACGCACATGTAGAATACACCCGCGGTATCCCCTGCCTGTCGTAAGGGGCGGCCAAGGGATGATTGAATTAGAACCATGAAACTACTCTTGATTCGTACCATCATGCGGGGAACACCATGGGTTGCATGTACTTGCGAGTAGTATCACTAAATTGGTACGAAATAGGTTTGTGATTAGTTGCTGTAAAAAGCCTGGCCTGGTGGATTCCAGTACCCGTGAGTTGTACCCATGTGGGCAACACCGCGGGTCTGGGCTTAGCCTGTGAGTTGTACCGCTATATGAGCGGCACCGTGGGTCAGCATTGCCTGTGATTGGTACCCACTATGTGAGTAACACCACGGGAATACCGGCGCCCGTGACTAGTACACCTAGGTGAGGAACCTTACCGGTTTGCGTTGGCTATGAGTGGCGCCATTGTGTGAGAAACACCATAGGTCTGCGTACCCTGTACGAATTGCAATACTTGTGAGTAATACCATCTTGTGTGGACCACTGTGAGTCTTCGCTACTTTTGATCAGTACCCCAAAATGACAAATACCATGGTTCTACTTTACTTGCGACATGTACCATTCTGTGGGGCCTTAGACGTGAATTTAGCACCCCTTCAGACATCAAGCATCATTGTGCTTTATAAATGGTCCCTTGGTCAGTAATACTCTAATTAACTACCTTCTTTTTGAGTCTGATCCACTGGTTTTTTTTTTTTTTTTTTTTTTTTTTTGTAGGGTTCATGTCCATCCATTCATTCTTCATGACATTTTTTATTTTATTTTGGTCAGTGGATGAATTTGAACTTTTTGTTATTTCATTTTGTACCATTAGGGGCCGATGACCTCGATGTTGGGCCCCTTTAAACAACAAGCATCTTCATCATCTTATGTTCTGTATTAGAAAGCCATAATTTTAAAAAATTGGAGGATCAAATCTAGCATGCTATGATCAACCTATAATACCTCCAAATCAGACGGCTGCACATGTACTTTTTACGTGGCAAATGCCATATAGCAGGGTCCACAATTGATTCATTAGAAAAGAAGTGAACACTCTTAATGCTTTTAGTCGGATTATTCTCATCCTTTATCAGCCAAAGATGTTGAAACAGCACTGAAGGTTGTCAGGACTGGAAAAACTCCAGTCTTTGATGGAATTCATCCAGAAGTCTTCATTAACTGCTGGAAAAATACCTGAAAAGCTCTAAAGTTACAGTCACTGAACTCACATTGAAAATTATGTCTTCCTTTTTTAACAAGCGACATCATCACCAGATTCTCACCAAGGTGGCCAATGTTCATATACATGCAGAGGTGCCAACTATTACGGATTGTCCGTAATTATTACGGATTTCACCTCACAATTACGGAGTTACGGTCAAAGGGGAAATAATTACGGAAAAGCTGACATTATCACGAAAATATAATTTTTGACGGAAACAAAAGAAAAGGAAAAATGTTGAGTCCTTTCGAGCCTTGCTCCTAAATCGACTTTATTTCAGTGCTTGTGAGTTGGCAACGTTACTTATTCGATCGTGACTTCCTTTTGCTACCCATAAGCGTTGTAAAATTAATTGTGAATGAAGGATCTCCACTACAAATCCTTCAGTAATGTTGTATTTGCTGTGTTAAGTGTACCTGACAGTTGACAGAAAGATCTGCACTGCACTGGTATCGCTTATGGTTCAGAAAACGAAAATGTCATCACAGTTGGAAGGATGCTTCAAGAAAAACTACACTGAAAAGCAGCTGCTGCGTGAGAAACAAGCTACAAGGAATATTTTATCATAGAACCAACAGGTTGTGTGCAAATGTTATTGTGTAATATGATATACTTTTCGATAGATTGCTAGAGGGAAGGGAAAAAGGGGTGTGTCATTATCAAGAAGGAAGGCGTATGCTTTGGACTTGACTCGAAATTTTTCTTGGGGGCGGAGGGCAATTACTGATAATCCACTTCAAAGTTGGCACCTCTGTACATGCAATGAAAATTCATGCCCCTGTGGTTCAAATCCCATGTGGGTCATTCCATGAAAACAGGGACATAGATACAGAATACTTTTTTAATATTTTCTGGTAGATACTGGGTGAAATTAGGTTGGCGAAACTTCAAAATACAATGGGAAAGTATCAGAATTCGATACATCGCGTATGTTTTTGTTATATTTGCGCCAAAAATTGTCGCATGCTTATGAGATCTGAGATGGCTAAATAGTGCTGTGATCTTATGCCACTTTTTATACTGAAACAAGGAATCGCATGTTGAGAAACCATATCAGATTAGAAAAGCGTATTCTGGTAAGCAGTTTGCGACAGTAATATTCTTGTTTGCTTTTTGTATAATCGCTGAAAATGATAATCTCTATATAATGAAACTGATTGTAACGTGAGTCACGAAAACATGGAAAAGTTTTCCTGTAGCTAGATGCAACGATGTTGTTTCGTTTAAACTCGTTTTTCTTCTTCCCATGGCACTATCTGGGAACACTTATAATAAAACAATATTCATTTTTTGCCTCTAATGCATTAAAATACGAAAAATAAACGTGTAACGTGAGTCACGAATTTTGGCCTACGACACGGCGGCGTCGCGAAATATTCCGCGGCAAATGAATGACACTTCAAACTGATGTTCACATTGCATATTTACAAAACTGCTAGCAATACCCTTTCTTAACAAACAAAATGTATTATACTTCAGGCTAACTGCACAGTAGTACACAGCAATTCATGAGTTTAGTTTAAATCTGTCACATTCCCTGCACTCGCTTTAGACAACTTTCAGGTTATGATTGACAAAATCTAACTCATGGCTAACGAAACAACTTCGTATTTAAAGTAAATTGTAGATATTAACAAGTATTTTACATAACTTGCTACCTTATTTTTCCTTAACCTCACTTTTTAGGTTTACAAGACGATTTGAGGATGCCTATGACAGCAGCAGAACGCCAAAGGAGAAGAAGAGAAAAGTTAAAAAAGGAAGGGAAACACGATGAATACAGATTAAAACATCAAGAGGAAGCAAAGAAACACAGAATGAAGATGCGTGAAAATTTGAAGAAGCTGCCAAGAGTAACAAGGGACAACGTACAGAAAAGAAAGAGGGAAGAGGTACGACGGAGAGTGGCAAAACACAGATCACTAAAGAAAAAATCTTTAGAAAAGGTTCAGAGTGCTGAAACTGAACAGCCTGCATATCGAAGTGCCCAAGCCTTAGGTAAAGCAGTATCACGAGCAACGAAAGCACTTCCATCATCACCTCGCCGCCGCTGTACCGTTGTCAGGAAACTTTTTGGTGACAACTGTGAAGAGAAAATTTTGAATCCTAGACTCCTAAATCAAGAAGTCAGGCATGGCAATTCTCTTGATCAGGAAGTGATCCTCATGATTAAAAACTTTTATTGTCAGGATGATATAAGTAGAATGGCTCCTGGACGTAAGGATGCTATCAAAGTAGTTGACAGTGATGGTTCAAAGTAAAAAATGCAAGTGCGACATCTGATGTTTACCATTTCTGAAGCTTTCCAGATGTTTCAAGAACAGTATCCCCATGTATTAGTTGGTCGTAGCAAGTTCGCAAAGCTTCGGCCACCGTATGTCCTTCTCAGTAACAAACTGCCACATAATGTATGTCTGTGCAAGTACCACGAGAACTTTAATCTTGCATGGGAAGGTCTTCATAATGCTGACAAAAATGTCCCGTTGTTTAAAAACAATCTCTTAGATAGTATTATCTGTGAAAATAGCACTGAGAATTGTTGGCTCAACAAATGCTCTGTATGCTCTGAAGGAAAAGGATTTTTAAAATTCATTGGAGATAGAGAAGAAAGAGAGGCAACATGGTGTGTATGGAAAAATAATGGTGAAGATCGCATCCAGAAAGTTGTGGAAGAAGGAAGCACAACTGAACTTGTTGAGCATATCTGTAGTATAGTACCTCAGTTCCTTGAACACAGCTACGTTAAGATGAAACAAGCTGAAAGCTATCGGCAGATGAGGGCAGAAGCTGAGACAGAAACCTTCGAGTCCAAGGCATTAATTCAGGTGGACTTCGCAGAGAACTACACCTGTGTCTCACAAGATGAAATTCAGAGTGCCCACTGGCAGCAAGCACAAGTCAGTCTATTTACTGCTGCAGTGTGGTACTCTGGGAAAATGCAGCCCATTGTATTATGCAGTGATAATCTAACTCACTCAAAGGACACCATTCTAGCATACGTAGACATTTTACTCGGAACTTTACCCAAGGAAACAAAACAAGTGTTTATCTGGTCAGATGGTCCCGCTTCGCAATTTAAAAACAAATACATTGCAGCATTTCTTCCTGAACTGTGCAAGAAGCACGGAATCAACCTGCAGTGGAATTTCTTTGCAACGTCGCATGGGAAGGGCCCGGTTGACGGAATTGGTGGTGCTGTCAAGAGGAAGGTATGGAACTCCGTTCGCCAGCGTAAATGTACTGTTACATGCGCTTCTGAATTTGCAAAGGCATATGTGGATGGGCATGTGAAAGTGTTACCAGTATCATCCACGGACATCCTGGAAAGGAATACAGCTCTGCATTTCAAGGATATTGTAACAAATGTAAAACCAGTTGCTGGCATTTCAAAACTACATTGCTTTGCAGCAAATGAATCATCACTTTCAACAGCATTCATAACTGAAAAAGGGTTTAATGAAATTGGCTGTGAAGTGAATCCTGGTGACTGGTACATGGTACAGTATGATGGGAAGTGTTACCCTGGTGAGGTACGTGAAGTAATAAACAATGAGTACCTTATCAGTACAATGGAGCAGGCTGGAAGTTACTGGAAGTGGCCGTCTAGTCCAGATGAAATCTACTACACTTCCACACAATTAATCAAAAAGTTAAATGCTCCTACAGTTGTAAATGCCAGAGGACACTGGAAATTTGAGTAGGAAAGTGATGTAACATGAGTTATTCTGTTGAATAATGTATGTGCCAAAATTGTAATCAATCCATTACATAGCTGTTCTTACACTGTAGTGTTTTCCTTTATATGATATTTTATATTACTTGTAGTACACTATGTCCACAAATGATCTTGAAATCATTAACAGACCAGAGTTTAGCAAAAAGCAGAAATACTATTTGATGTGTCATCTCCACAAAAAATGAATCAGGAAACTTCAAAAAGATGCAGAAAATGTTAAAGTATATATATATATATATACTTTAAGAATGCACTAATACACAGTTAACCAAAAAGTTAAATGCATCTACAATTGTAAATACCAGAGGACACTGGAAGGCTGAATAGGTATAGCAGTGGTGTAACGTGAGTCACGCTCATTAGTAACATGAGTCACGATTACTAATTGAACAATAATATAGTTGTTCTCAAAATATATGTTTTTTCTTTATATGACATTGTATACTAATGTCTATAGTACACTATGTTCAGAAATGATCATCATGAAATCATTAACAGAGCAGAGTTTAGCGAAAATCAGAAATACTGCTTGATGGTGTGTCATTTCCATGTAACATGAGTCACACAACTTTAAAAAATCATAGAAAATTTTAAAAAATATATATTTTTCTTAAAGTGCTTGAAAACAAGTAAGCAACCTATAGGGTACTTAATAACCACAGAATCAAAGTTACACAGTTACTTGTTTGTGTACTATGTGAATTTAATTTAGAGTATAAGCTCTCCAAATGTAACGTGAGTCACGTGGATTGACCCATGTAAATCTGTAGGTCTTGTGACTGTAATCACGATATGAACAGTCATGTAAAACTAGATGTGATTTTACCGGGCAAGTTGGCCACGAGGTTAGAGGCGTGCGGCTGTGAGCTTGCATCCGGCAGATAGTGGGTTCGAATCCCACTGTCGGCTGCCCTGAAGATGGTTTTCCGTGTTTTCCCATTTTCACACCAGGCAAATGCTGGGGCTGTACCTTAATTAAGGCCACGGCCGCTACCTGCCATCTGCTAGGCCTTTCCTATCCCATCGTCGCCATAAGACCAATCTGTGTCGGTGCGACGTAAAGCACGCAGCAAAAATAAAAGTTATGTTTGGGGGTTGAATGGCGTGTTGTGGCTATCCAGATATGCCACAGACTTATGACAGGTATATTTTGATGATTATTTGAACAGAACGAAACATTACCATTTAGAAACCTGGAAAATTTAGTGACAGTCCTGAAAGTTTTAGGCCAATTATGTTATTGAATGTATGCTACAAAGTTATAGAGAGACTTATTTTAAATAAAATTTCCCCTTAACTGGTGGAGCGTATTCCGAGAGAGCAAGCAGAGTTTATACCTCGATGAAGCTGCATTGATCAAATGTTAGTACTAATGACTTTCACTGACTATGATTCCAACAGCGATTAAAAAATGCGTGTTTGCAACATTTTTGTAACACTACTCTTTTGTTGGGGTTCATGGTGTGGGTTACTCTAGTCACGTCCTTGTTTTTGAATCATGGGCAATGGCTGAGTGGCCTAGTAAGTGGTCCTGAGAGTCGGGATACCAGTTGCTATGGAATGGGAGTGGGTCTGAAAAACGCTATCAAAAATCGAACAATACTTTTAATTTCTCCGAAATATCGTTGAGATTTAAACCAGCATAACGTATTGATCCAGGTGAATGAAATAGCTCTCAGTGATGTTGTTGTATACAAGGAACTTGGTATACAAGGCACAACATAAAAGTTTATTGCTTCAACACATTTATACAATATGTACACGAAATAGAACGAAACTTTTCTTGAGGCTTGTTGAGTTGCACACGTTTGATGTTAATAAGGTAGTAGGCTGAGGGCCTGAATAATATTTACATACGTAAGAATTGAGATTCCTATATACGTTCAATCTTGCCTTGATGAGACAGTCTGTTCAAATGAGAGAATGTTCTTGATATCAATATTACTGGCGCTTATGAAAGAAAGAAATTTGCCAGCGAATCCTAAAGTATTACGACACATCACTGATGGCAGAACATGTATTAATTCATTATAATTCAATAAATTAACAACTCTATTTGGCCTACATATATATTTCATAGGAACATGTGACTTGTCATCCTAACACATTACGGCTAATTGTTAAATTTTTAAGAACATCGGTTAAAAAGACAAGGGGAGATAGAATTCAAAACATTAAAATCAGAGAAGAGCTAAATATAGAACTGTTCAGCTGTTAGTACAGAACATACAGAGAGCATGGTTCGAACAGAGATGGTTTGGACATGTAAAAAGAATGGGAAAGGAATGGTTAGCAAGAAGGGAATTGGAAAGAGAAGTTAAGATAAAGAGACCAGTTGGAAGACCGAGAAGAAGGTCGATGGATCAGATTTGGAGGGACATTAGAGAAGCTGAATTGGATGTGGCAGAAGTAATGGAGCAGGAAAAGTGGAAGGACAGAAAGGAGTGGAGTAGGCTTGTTAACCACACCCGGGCGACTGGAGTGGGGCATTGATGATGATGATTTTTTAAAATAATCAAATGTGTCTCAAATATCATTCAGTTATATTGCATAGAATAATTAGACACATCGTGAATACATTTTTAATTTTGATTGTGTCGGGTGGATAATCGATTGAAATAAGCGAATATATGAATTCTTTGTTATAAGATATAAATTTCATTTTTGTTCCATATTGAAGTGTAATTATAGGAAATAAATTGACCATATAATACTATATATCAAGTAAATAATATTACATCAGTTTTGGGACTAGTTTCAGCCACTTTGTGGCCATCTTCAGCTAAATTAAACAGATTATGTAATAACTGTATACCAGAAAAAGACAATGTTGCAGGAATAATTATAACATTAAAAACATATTATAACAAAAATTATGGTTATGATCTTCTTGTCATAATATGATATCTTTATGTTGACTTAGGACCTCAGGCAATGAAGTGAATTAGGAATGAATAAATATACAGAAAATAAATTAAAAAGGAGAAAAAATACTTATGACACTCACCTCTGATGTCTGATGTAGAAGAAGCACTGACTTGCTGGAGGAAGCAGGCAAGCCATGTAAACAAAGGAGTGGATAGGGAACAAGCACCGACTTGTTGTAGGAAGTAGGCAATGTAAACAAAGGAGTAGATAGGGAGAGGAGGCGAGGCAGTAAAGAAGGGAAGGGAAGGTGGGAGGGGAGGAGGAGAGAAGGGGTGTCTAATGTGGGGCTGAAGGATGCGGAAAGAATGACTGCTGCTGAGAAGGGAATTTAAAGAGATTATGAAAGAATTATTTTTATCTGAGACATGATTACTAAAGATAGGAATTAAAAGGTCTAATAAAATGTTTGAGATCTCTGAAATTTCATTTGGATTGAAGTTAGGATTGAAAAAAAATGTTCCAGATGATTGAAACAATTTTCCGTAATATTGAGCAGGGGGCCTTTTTGTATGACTTTGAAAATTTTCATGTCTTGGTTGATATTATCCACTGAGTCTTGAAGTAACAGGTGCAATTAATAAGAAAACATTTTACTATTGGTTAAAAAAGTCATTAAAATAACATAACCAGTCATAAGACATATAAACTTCTAGAACTAAAAAGAACATGAAGAAACTTCAAACACTGTTTTGCATAATAAAATACATGTCTTCTCTAACTTAAAGAACGTGGCTGGATTCGGTCTGCTGAGTATTAAATAACAATGTTTTTTTTTAAATTTTTATTTCACATGAAAATATGGCTGACTCTGTGTTTCCAGGGTACTAAATGATATTCTCGGTTCAGCAAGAAAATCTTTTATACAAATAATCTTACGAAATAAGGAAAGATACTCTCAGACTTTAAAAATAGTGAGATATTAGTTTGTGTTCTTGGCTCAATTTAATCTGCTCACGTATTATTCAACGCGCTTAGATTTAGAGGACTCTTGTCAAGTGGAAGTATATACAAAGTTTTAAGACTTTTGGTGCTATATTTTTAGGTTTAGGTTATAAGTTAATGTTTGCAATCATGTTTTTAATTATAATAATGTTATTTGTTTTACGTTCCACTAACTACTCTTTTACGTTTTTCGGAGACGCCGAGGTGCCGGAACTTAGTCCCGCAGGAGTTCTTTTACGTGCCAGTAAATCTACCGACACGAGGCTGACGTGTTTGAGCACCTTCAAATACCACCGGACTGAGCCAGGATCGAACCTGCCAAGTTGGGGCCAGAAGGCCAGCGCCTTAACCGCCTGAGCCACTCAGCCCGGCTGTTTTTAATTAAGTCATGCCTAATTTTGTAAAATTTGTGTACTCTTTATGCATTGTTTTTGTAACCTTATCATTGTATGTTTTTCTACGTTATGGCTGATGATGAAGCACACCAGCATCAAAAATGGTACAAAGAATAATAAAATGTTATAAATTATTTTATAACATTGTATGGTATTGAATAGGTGGACCTTTGTTGTTCCCATTAGATATTAATGATATATCGACACGGCTAGGACACTGTAAATACTGCTTGTATGCTGACGGTCTACAAATCTATTATAACTCCAAAGTTTTGGACATCAGTCAAGCAATAGGTTATATGAATTCTAACTTAAATAATATAAATAATATGTGTACATACGCTCATGACAGCTATATTTTAATTAATCCATCAAAATCTAAAGCTATTATTGTTGGGCCAATTTGTTTTCAAGGAGTCCCTTGCCTGTGAAATTGGAGTGGGACCTCGTTACTCCCATAGGTCCGAGGCTTGCTTAAAATGTTCTGAGCTTGGTAAATTCATGAAGCAGGATGCTACCAGACTTACACATAGTCCAAGTGAGGATCTCTCCTCTAACGGGGGGGTTAAGGATCCCCAATGGATTGTATAGCCCTAGCTGCCTGAGAACAAGGAAGGCCATGACTCAGAATATGTCCGAGATGCCCACTCCTATTCCATTGCACCTGGTATCCCAACTCTCAGGACCACTTACTAGGCCGCTCAGCCGTTGCCCATGGTTCACGAACTAGGACGTGACTACAGTAACCCACACCATGAACCATGGTCTTAATGGCAGATTGTGCCGAAAACCTGCAGTCTAATATCTTGCAACTTGAAAATAGGTAAATGAGTATGGTATGAAAATTAACCTTTCGAAGACTAAATTGATGTCAGTAGGCAAGAAATTCAACAGAATTGAATGTCAGATTGGTGATACAAATCTGGAACAGGTTGATAATTTCAAGTGTGTAGGATGTGTGTTCTCCCGGGATGGTAATATAGTGAGAGTGAATCAACGTGCAGTAAAGCTAATGCAGTGAGCTCGCAGTTGCGATCAACAGTATCCTGTAAGAAGGAAGTCAGCTCCCGGACCAAACTATCATTACATCAGTCTGTTTTCAGACCAACAGTGCTTTACGGGAGCGAAAGCTGGGTAGACTCAGGATATCTTATTCACAAGTTAGAAGTAACAGACATGAAAGTAGCGAGAATGATTGCTGGTACAAACGGGTGGGAACAGTGGCAGGAGGGTACTAGGAATGAGGAGATAAAGGCTAAGTTAGAAATGAACGCGATGGACTGTACACATAAACTGGCTTCAGTGCTGGGTTCATGGAGACGAACGGAGGTGGTAGGTTACCTAGGAGAATAATGGACTCTGTTATGGAGGGTAAGAGAAGTAGAGGGAGATCAAGACGACGATGGTTAAACTTAGTTTGTAATGATTTAAAGATAAGATGTATAGAACTAAATGAGGCCACAGCACTAGTTGCAAATAGAGGATTGTGGCAATATTTAGTAAATTCACAGAGGCTTGACACTGAACGCTTTTTAAGGCATAATGGTCTATAATGATGTTTGTATGTATTATTGTTGTGTAGATGAAACAAATCAGTGTGTTAAAAAGCAAAAATATTCCTCCACTAACTTTATCTGGTAAAATTATTCCGTACAAAAACTCTGTTAGAAATCTAGGTGTTATTATAAATGAAGAGTCTTAACTGGGAAGAGCACATCACCAGTGTCTGTAAAAAAGTGTATGCCTCCCTCCACCCACTAAAATATCATCAGAATTTGCTGCCACTAAACATGAGAATTAGGCTTATAAATACTCTTATCCTCCCTATGTTTTCCTACTGTGACATAGTACTAATTGATGCCACGAGACAACGACTAAACCGATTACAATGTACTATGAACTCTTGTATTTAATTTATTTTTTCCTTACGCTTTGATGTTCCTTTTCCCCTTATCGTCAACTTTCCCTTTTAAAATTTGAACAGTATAGAAACCTTTATGTGGCAGCATTAATATTTCAAGTATTAAACAAGAATATCCAGTACTACTTATCTTCAGAACTGAATTTCCTTTCCTCTTTCCACCTGCATAACACACGCTCCGGCACCACACTTGCTATCCCTCTCAGCAGGTCAGCAGCATATAGCCCTTCTTTTGTTGCAAATGGGGCTAGAATATGGAACTCTCTCCCCCATAACATTAGAGCCATAAAAAGCTTAAATCCCTTCAAATTGTCTTGCCATGAGCATCTCCTTGATGTGTGTCACCAGATTGAATGAATCTTGTGGTGTGAACGTATGTGTGGATGTACGTTTACTGTGCTTACATAGTTTCTAACATTAAGAATATTTTTTGTGCTTCTATTACGTCTTTTGTCTCATTTTACTCTAGTTTGTTATGGTAGTTCATAAGGTTAAGAATATTCGTTTAGCTTATGTAATTTTTGTCATGATACTTTAGTTTGTAAGATGAGATTATAAATATTTCTCTCATATGTACAATGCTTAAAATTGTGGTTAAGTGTAAGAGAGGACCAAGAGTCCTTACCTTTGCCACTATTATTAAAGGCAAATATAATGTAACAATAATAATAAATTTCATATTATTCCATATTGAATAGCAGTATAATGCAAAAGAAAAGCTAAAGGTTTCCACCTATTCAATACTATTAGTGTAACCTTAAAAAAGTTACATATATTTCATTAAAAGTGTTTCGGTCTTGCTAGAGACCATCATCAGTCAAAATCAAGTTAAGGCAAGACATGAAATACAGATCAAATTTATGAAGCAAGCATGTGTTGTTGAAGTTCAGTGCAAGTCAAGTAAAAATTTAGATGTTAAAACACTTATCACAATCACACATCTTGTGTAAATTCTCAGTTTTTTTCCAGTTTGAAGAATGCACTTTACAGAATATTACTTAAATCTGTGATTGTGATGAGTGTTTTAACATCTAAATCTTTACTCAACTTGCACTGAATTTCAACAACACACGCTTGCTTCATAAATGTTATCTGTAATTCATGTCCTGCCTTAACTTAATTTTGACTGATGATGGTCTCTAGCAAGACCTAAACTAGCTTAATGAAATATACGTAACTTTTTTAATGTCACATTAGATAGTATTGAATAGGTGGAAACCGTTAGCTTTTGTTTTATGCTACAGAAGTAGTTACAAATCGAGAATTGTGGCAGCATTTAATAAATTCACAGAGGCTTGTTCTGTATGTTCTAATTCATCAGTCACAAGCCACATATTACCAATACAAACCCTTTTGAGTGATGCCAATCATGATGGTTAAGTGTTCTGTTGTATTGATTTCAAAGCCTAATTTAAATATTAATGCATTTTATTATAGTGTTTACTAAAATTGTATGGTTATTCATTCTCCTTTCCATTTTATTTTAAAATTGAAGTACAGTAGAGTCTCATTAATCCGAACTAATTGGGACCGGAGTCTGTTCGGATTATGAAATTTTCGGAATAACCGGAAAATATTTTCCAATAATAATGTTATTGTTTTTACATCCCGCTAACTACTTTTACGGTTTCCGGAGATGCCTAGGTGCCGGGATTTTCTCCCACAGGAGTTCTTTTACATGCCAGTAAATTTACTTATATGAGGCTGATGTATTCGGGCACCTTCAAATACCACCGGACTGAGCCAGGATCGAACCTGCCAAGTCGGGGTCAGAAGGCCAGCACCTCGACCGTCTGAGGAAAATAGTTTCTACAATACAGTGCAGTACATACTGTAATTTGAAATGTCCATTATTTAGCAGTTACATTAATAAAATACTGTATAAAGTTACTGTAGGATAGTTAAGAACCCGTAGAGGAGAAAATGACATTAGCGAGTGGATTGAAGCTGACTGTCATCAATTACAAACAGACCAAGAAATTGTAGCTATGGTGGAGAAGGAATCTTGAGTTGATGAGGAACAGAGTGGCAATGAAGAAGACCACAATGAACAACTAGTGTCACATTCAGATGCCGTGGCCACCTTAGAACTTGCCGTATGCTATGCAGACTGATGTGATGTTTCTGAGACGCTGGTTTAACACTGCATCTTCGAGTAGGTTCCAATCACTACGGCAAAAGAAACTAACAGACTTTGAAAAGATAAACGGTCAGTGATTGATGGTTATGATGTGTAATTATCTTTACATTAAGTTATTCTAGTAAAATATGACTAATAAAATGCAAGTAAATCTTCATACTATAATATGTTCTTTCATTTCAATAAGGCGAATAAATTTTTTTTTGTATATTTCTGTTCAGATTAACGGGACTCAAGTGTACCTCAAAAGGAAATCAGACGGAAGGATTCTAATAATATTCTGAAGTGTGCTCTAAACATGAAATTAATGGAAAATTATTGTTCTTTCTTTTCTCCATTTCTCTTTTGATTTCCATCCTGCTCTTGTGGAGTTTCAAAACAGGGGATATTATTTGGGCATTTTCTAATTCAAAATGTTGCTCACTTCCCTCTTCCATCTATTTCAGAGATTCTCATTTACCTATGATAAAACTTCATTTTATTGCCTGAAATATGGTGTTCCTTGTTTCAGATGTGATGATAGTACCTGTTGTCCTTGACAAATGAAGATGGGTAAGTTAATATACATTTTCTATGTATGGTCTAAAATTGGTTAAAGTAAAATGTCGATCTTGCTGGAGTTGATTGTTTTGGCATGTCTGTAATAATATCATTAATTAGATTTTCTCCATTTCCCCTTAGTTATCATCAGTTAAATCTTATAATTTTTTTACTTGATACTCCTGTTATTTGACAGTCACAGATTTGCTGCACGAAATATTCTGAAGTTCGATTCCTGATTCTGCTTCTTTGTTTACCTAGACAGTACAGTCCCGATTATACAAACTTTGATTATCCGGCCTGCTTTTTAATTTTAAGGGTCTTCAAGTACTGTAGTACATTATACATTATAGTAATTAAATGTAAGATGATAATTACAAGTCCACCAGCGTGAATTACGGTGCTGTAAATTGTTGACAGAAATCACTCCTTGTTTTTCCTTACAGTGTATTCATTATAATCTCTATGCAACAATATAAAAAATTAATAATTCAAACAAATAGTGCGCTCATAAAATCAGTAAATTTTAAAAATGTTAAAATTAATTTTGCATTAGTAATGTTTTTATACAAGTTTATAGTTTTAGTAGCTTAGTGTGTTTGTGAGTTCAAGTATTCTTCATGTAAGTTCAAGAGTGAACACGTTGTGATGTTTAGAACATCACAGCATGTACAAAATTATTGAACTGTGTAATTAATTGGAAAGATGTATATATTTAATTAGTGGTAGTTCATTTTTAATTATTATGTTTATATGTAGGGTTTTTAGTCATCCATGTCACATCATCATCTCATTTCCTTGTATCACGGCTGTAACGTATTCTGAATGAACAACTTCTTGAGTAAGGTATTACAATATCCATCGTATTATTAGCTCGTAGTAAATTTCCGTTAGCCAAGGATGGGACTCGCCATGCTAATTTTAGCCCATTACCAGGAAAAAGACGTCATCAAGCTTGCAAGAGTCCTTACCCTTTCCATATTCTGAAGAGACAGTTAAAGACTTGTTAACGCCTACTTTTCGTAGTTTGCTACATGACGCATTGAGAGCACGTGAAAATTCAACCTATGTGAATGGACGTTATGGAACAAGATGATGGATATACAACGATGGATAGGAGAAGGGATTGTTCAATTAGTCAGCTATGCACGAATCAGAAATAGGACTGGTACCTACAACGAGAGATGACGACGCCAGCACTAGGTCCATCAAACATCAGCTGCAACATCGATCGTGTCCAGATAACAGAGTCTACAAAAGGTGAGCTAATAGTATAAATTCCTGCAAGTCTCCGCGCAACAGTTCAGTTAGTTAAATATTATTTCATTCAATTTTTCTTTTGCTTCCGTAAGTTCAGAGTTCATATATGCGCCGTCACGTTTTTCATCCTAATAAATAGTTATTTAATTGGTTATTTCAGAAATTCTTATTAACAATCCCTAATTTCCAAGTTAGTGTGTACTTAATAGTTAGTGTTCCATCACCCCACCTCTGGGAGTATTTAGAGTCTCATTACCTATTATTATTATTATTATTATTATTATTATTATTATTATTATTATTATTATTATGGCCCTACGGGAAACAAGGTACCCAGATGAAGAGATTTTTGAATCCGAAGGCTACCGATTTTTCAAGAGCAAAGCGCAAAGAGGAATCCTCAATGGAGCTGTGATGCTTGGAACCGCGTTTGCTGTTAGAACCAAGATCCTTAAATCGGTTGCAAATTTCGAACCTGTGAATGACAGATTGTCTATACTCACAATTAAATGCGCGAACAAAACCTACGCCCTAGTTAACGCACATGCTCCTACAAACGATAAGAACAAGTCTGATCCAGACGAAGTTGATAATTTCTGGGACCTACTGGATGAGAAATTAAACAAAATCCTCAAACACCATGTCAAGCTTCTTTTGGGTGACTTCAATGCTCAACTAGGTCGTGAACAGAAGTACAAGAAAGTTATAGGAAATTACCCTGCTCACAAAAGAACCAATCCCAGCGGCAAAAGACTGGTGTCCATTTGTGAAAATCACAACCTGCAGGTCATGTGGACCCACTTTCGCCATCTACCCAGAAAGCAAATGACTTGGCGTTCTCCCGTCCAAGCTCTCGGAGAGTTCCAAATTGATCACGTTGCAATCTCCAGGAGAAACAGCCCTGAGATTATGAATGTGAAGGTAAAGAAAGGCATCAATGTGGCCTCAGATTATTATATGTCTCTTATCAAATTCAAATCAATTCCCGCAAACACAAGGAAGACAACCAAACAGATCACACGCTTCGACAACGATAAACTTCGGGCAAAGGGTCGAGGAGTTCCAGGAGAAGGCTAGACCAAATGACTGTAACTTTAACAACGCCAAAAGTCTCCTTGTTGGGGCTGCCAAAGACGTTGCAGAAATCAAGAGAAGCAAAAAGCATGCCTGGTGGAATGGTACCTGCGAATCAGTCCTCCAAGAAAGACTCAATGCATGGAAGCAGTACTACTCTACGAAATCAGAAAATGATTGGGAAACCTACAAAACCCAACGTGCCCAAGCAGCTAGGGTGTTCAGAACTGAGAAACGTAAATACGAAAAATCTCTCATTGAAAAGATAGAACAAAACTTTAGGAAGAATGAAAGCAGGGAGTACTACAGAGCCTTCAAACGCAAACTCACTGGCTATAAACCACCATCTCTATGCTTTGAGCGAAAGGACGGCACACTGGCGACGTCAAATGAAGAAAATTGCAGCATTCTGGCAGATTACTTCAAGAATTTACTTAATTGCTCTAAACCGCAAACCGCCATTGAGACCAAGGAACCCTTACTCAGGTACCCAGATTCCAGATCACCCGACAGAGATGAAATCAAGCGCCACATTGCCCGTCTCAAAAATAACAAAGCGCCGGGTGAAGACTCGGTAGTAGCAGAACTATGGAAATATGCCCCAGAGGAATCACTTGATATCTTGCAAAAGCAAATAAAAGAAATTTGGAACAAGGAGACCCTACCCGAAGATTGGAAAATAGCTTTGATCCATCCACTACACAAAAAAGGCAGCATGAAGAACATCAACAACTACAGAGGAATATCTTTGCTACCCGTGACTTACAAAATTCTATCACTTGCCATCCTGGAGCGTTTGGAAGCACAAGTCGAACATCAAATAGGTGAATACCAAGGAGGGTTCAGAAAAGGTCGCTCAACAGCTGAACAGATCCAAAATCTCAAAACGATCATCAGATATTGTACACTAAGGTCCAAGCAGTATGTGTCTGTCTTTGTGGACTTTAAGAAAGCGTACGACTCCATTGACCAGGAAGTCCTGCTAAACATCTTAAATGAATTTGGAGTTGATTTGAAACTGCTGGCATTAATTAGAGCCACCCTGACGGATACAAAATCCAAGGTGAAGTTCCACGGATGTCTCTCGCATTCCTTTGACATCAAAACAGGAGTCCGACAAGGTGATGGGCTATCCCCGATACTCTTCAACTGTGTTCTTGAAAAGATCATCAGAACCTGGCGGGTGAGATTACAGGAAACCAACTACTGTCCATTGAGAATAGGAACCAAATCCAAGGGGATCGCAACAGACTGCTTAGCATTTGCCGATGATATTGCTGTTCTCTCAAACGACATAGAAACCGCTAGAGCTCAAGTTGAAATTTTAAAGGAAATTGCCGAACAAACTGGTTTGCAGATATCGTTTGAGAAAACAGAAGTAATGACTAACATCAAAGAGGCTCCAACAAAACTCCATACAAAATACGGGAACATCACCCGAGTAGACAAATTCAAATACCTGGGTGAGATCATCATGAGAAATGGACTGGACAAAGAAGCACTTCAGGAGCGAGTACGCAAACTGGAAATAGCCTACCAAACATCCCGCACAATCTACAACAAAAAATGCCTTTCCCAAAACACCAAGATACGTCACTATGAAACAGTTCTGAAGCCAGTAGTTCTATATGCAGCCGAAACCCTGTCTCTAAATGCCAACAAAGGACTCCTTGAAGAACTGGAGAAAAGAGAACGCAAAATTGTGAGAGGAATCGTGGGATCAAAGTACAGAAATGGAATCCATCAAAAGAGATCCAACAAGGAAGTCTATAGCAAAATAGAGAAAATTACCGACACAATCAGAAAAAGACGGGCACGATTTTACGGTCATCTGAAAAGAATGGACGGAAGAAAGTTAACTAAAGAAATATTTCACTTTTTTGATTCAAACCCCAAAACCACAATTCCCTGGTTTAGAAATACCAAAGAAGACCTGCAAATGCTACATATCTCAGCTGAAGACGCCCTTAACAGAGATCTCTTCCGCAAGAAAATATTGACGAACGGGTTAAACCAAGACGAGCAACCGAAGAGAAGACACGGTGCCCCTTGGACAGAGGAGCGTAAGCAGGCCCACTCACAAAGAATGAGGGAAATTTGGGCTCTAAAGAAGGCAAAGTTCAGTGTCAAATGCAACAAGACTTAACGTGGTCCTTGATGGCCCTAGCGAATTATATATATTATTATTATATTATTAATAATAATCCACTATCGTCGTTAAGCCATAAGTTTCAAGGCTGGCACCCATGGGATATTGCTCATGGAGAGGTATATGAGCAAGTATTTATTTATATTCAAATTAAAGTGACCCGGCGCGTCACATATATTGTCGCACATCTGTGGGCAAGGGTGGGTACGTCACAACGTTACGGAAAAGAAGAGACAATACTAATAGGACAAAAGTTGTGCCTTGTATCGAAACTAATTTGAAAGCTGTAAGATGCAAGGATGCTAGGGAATCTAGAATAAAGTTGTCTAAAAAATTAGGGGTGTCGGACAAGCACCGTAGGGGACAGGAAAAAAAAAATCAGAAATAGATTTGTGGTGTTCAGCTCAGGCTTCAAAAAATGGACTGAAAGACAGAAAGACATTGAAAAGAGTGAGCATCAGAAAGTTGGGGAAAGCATAGTTTTTGTGGTTTTCACAACAAAAGTGTCTATGACTGTATTAAGCATGTAGTAATGCAAGTGGAACACACAAGCTTCTGCTCACTCTAATTGGAATATAAAAAATATGAGAGCTCTTAATGAAGAAGATAAGAATTCTCTCCCAGTGTGGTACACACCAAGTCAGTACCTGGATTAACTCTCATATAATCAGTACATGGGCTAAAAGTTTGTACCATCAGTACACAAATTTTGGGAGCCTAAAAATTTACCCAGGAAGGCTCCACTTGTAATTGATGGTGCACCATCGCACCTTGATGAGGAGGATCTCCAAGACGGCGAGATTTCTTACTACCACCCATTGCTACGTCTTTGCATCATCCAATGGACCACATAGTCTTAGAATCCCTCAAGAGGAAGTACCGGTGGAAATTACCATTCTAAAGTTGTCTAAAAGATTAGGGGTGTGGGACAAGCACCATTGGGGACAGGAAAAAAAAAATCTGTTAGAAATGGAGTTGTGTTCAGCTCAGGCTTCAACAAGTGGACTGAAAGACAGAAAGACAGTGAAGAGAAGTGAGCATTAGAAAGTTGGAAAAGCATTGTTTTTTGGTTTTGACAAGAAAAAGATTAAGGACGACAACGGTTGAAACTTCGAAGCAGATGGACATGTTGGGTGTGGTTTTCGTGGATTACAGTGGGATGGGATGAGATTCAGCCATTAACTGTGGTTACATCGTGAGAAAAACCTAGATCACAAGGAGAATGAGAATTTGGACGAAATTGAGGTTAGTGAAAGCCAACACAATAGCAATGAAATCCGTAAAAGGACCGAGCGAGTGACTGCGCAGTTTGGGTCACCCAGCTGTCAGATTTCATTTGGGAGGTAGTGGGTTCGAACCCCACTGTCGGCAAACCTGGAGATGGTTTTCCGTGGGTTCCCATTTCACACCAGGCAATGGCTGGGGCTGTAGCTTAATGAAATCCATGGCTGCTTCCTTCCCACTCCTAGCTCTTTTGTCGCTCATCGTCGCTATATGACCGGTCTGTGTCAGTGAGACATAAAGTAAATTGTACAACTGTAAAATGAAAGCATGATTGGAAAAATTACCGGGGTGTGAGAGAATTGAGAATGAAGACATTGATAGGAGGATGACAATGGATGAGATGCACGAGTTGATGGATGACTGCATTATTGATATGGTGTTAAACAGTGAAACTTAATGTGATAATGAATGGAAGAAGAAAATATACTTATCGGCTTGACTCTCACAGAGGGCATGAAATTCCTGGGAGGAGCTCCTGCATACATAGAAGAGCAGTGTGAGGCACTTGCTTTAGCTCTAATTTTACTGAAGAGATGGGAAAATATTGCATCAAGGAATAGAAGGCAGTGTGAGGTTAAAGCATAAATAACCTTTTTTTTTTTTTTTTTCAAGGAACAGGAACAGTCATATACTACTGAGAAAGTTGGGATATTTTTTCTTAATTACATGGCATGAACATTTTTTAAAGTCAGTTCTATTCTGTACAACACAGTAATTAGTTTTTTTTTAAAGTCAGTGTACATACAGTACTGTATTATATGACTAAAAACTTATTTGTTATATATGTGGGTAAGATTTTGTTTTTTATACATTGTAACGGCGTATGGCTTTTAGTGCCGGGAGTGTCCGAGGACATGTTTGGCTTACCAGGTGCAGGTCTCTTGAGTTGACACCTGTAGGCGATCTGCGCATCGTGGCGAGCATGAAATGATGATGAAGACGACACATACACCCAGCCCCCGTGCCAGCGGAATTAACCAGTTATGGTTAAAATTCCCGACTCTGCTGGAAATCGAACCTGAGACCCCTGTGACCAAAGGCCAGCACGCTAACTATTTAGCCATAGGGCCCTACTCTTTGTACATTCCTGGGACCCTTTAACTCTCTGCGGGCAGAAAATATGGAAAATTAAAACTCATCCAGAATTATCGAACACTAACTGTAAACATGCATATGAATTAATATTAATTACTTGAATATTGGACGTACTCTGTCGCAGAAGTCTGTAGAATATTATCAATTTTTTGCAGCAGCATGTCACTGCAGAAAAGGGCATAACAGTCATCCCACAAATAAGTTATTATGCCAGTCAAAGCCCTTATATCAGATAGTGTTGGAGATGACTGGTCTTTGATTCTACGTGTTCTTGGGGGAGGTGTTGCCTGTTGTTTGCATTTGTTTCCCTGACTTACTGTTTCCTGGTGAATTATGTCAAAATTTCAATATCAGAAAATAGTCAAAAGTATTCTGTAGGCTCGGTCGCCATGTCAAAATATGAATGTAAAATTGGTCCTTGATTAATGTTATATATCGGAATGGTACTTGAAGGTTCTGGGTCCAAGTTACTTACGTCAGTCATTTCATCAGCAGTTTCGTTCTCCAGGTCACTTGTATCGCTCTTGCACTGAGAAGACTCACAAATTGAATTTCCGTCTTTGGACTCTTCAAATGAAAAATCACTTTCATCTACAGCTGTAGAGTCCAAAATTGAACCAGTCTATTTCTCATTGACTCTCTTTTTACTCAACATGTCGCCAAACAGCTATATAAATTGAAAAAAAGATAACCCGGTCTCAAATCTCGCGAGACACGCTTGACTGAACTCGATAGCCTCTCGCAGCTTGTAAAAAGCTAGCAGGGAGATAGCACAACTCTATTTGTGGTTTCCCCTTTCAGCCGGACCTATAAGTGTCATTTACTGCCATCTGTAGAGTTTTTGATTACTACGTCTGCCAGTGACGCTGGATCTCTGACCATTTAATATATTAAAATCTGCTCGTGGGTAACCTGTTATAGCATTTAATATATTCAACTGTACTTCTGAGAGTTAATATTGTTTACCGGGCAAGTTGGCCGTGCGCGTAGAGGCGCGCGGCTGTGAGCTTGCATCCGGGAGATAGTAGGTTCGAATCCCACTATCAGCAGCCCTGAAGATGGTTTTCCGTGGTTTCCCATTTTCACACGAGGCAAATGCTGGGGCTGTACCTTAATTAAGGCCACGGCCGCTTCCTTCCAACTCCTAGGCCTTTCCTATCCCATCGTCGCCATAAGACCTATCTGTGTCGGTGTGACGTAAAGCCCCTAGCAAAAAAAAAATTTAATATTGCATGATCAAAAATAATTTAGCACTTTCACTGTACCCCCACCAACATTTATATTTAGTTGTTTGAAGAGTATGATTAAGGAAATATGCATGAGGCGATTGCGGAGTTGTTGGCTTTGGTCGAGAAAGGGTGTAGAAATACTGAGGACAATGACGAGCAAGGAAGACTTGTCAACGTTGACAATGAGGGCAAGGAATATGTTAACAAATTTATTTATGAGAACAGGCAAATTGGTAGATAAAATTGTGGATATACTGAGATTTTGTATGAAAGTGTGGTCCACATCACAGGGCATCTGAAGTTCTGTAAAGCTTAATGAGTACCAATTGACTGACCAACACAAGGATCATCTTTTTCCGAACAGCTCTCACATTTGTGGATAGTTATGTAATGGAAGGAAAGTACTTCTCTGTACACAATAATGCCCGAAAACTTGGTTCATCTGTTCTCACCAAAAACGAAGCAGAGTTCAACTGAATGGAAACATTCCATTTCCCTTCCTTTGAAACTCTGTTGAGTGATTTCATCAGCCGGAAAGATGATGTTGACCTTTTTCCTCCACAAAGAAGTTGTTCACACAGAATTCACACCCAGTGGAGTCACATTTACCGTTGCATCCTGTTGTGAAATTTTATAGAGATTGTATGAGCAAGGAAACTTTCTAAATAAAGTTATTGCATTTCTTCAGGACAATGCACAGCCACTTTTGGTGCAGTCCTTCAGCCTAGGGCATCGCCGGCTTGTTCAATTAGATTGAAGTGTGGGGAGCGAGCTCGCCACTCTAGATGTGTGATGTTCTCATTTAGCTGGTACTTGTCCACTATGTGTGGGTGGGTATTTATCATCCATCAGGCAGAACCCAGGTCCATATGCACCACAAGAAAGTCACACATACTGTTGCAGGATGTCATCCATATAGACTGCACCCGTCACAGTACCCCAAGGAAACACATGCATGATGTCTTCCCAGACGAGAACACCGATCCTGCCATATCGATTCCTTTACACAATATTGGCAGGTTGTAACATGATCCAGGGGTGCACCAGATGAATAGACAGTGAAAATACTCTCCAGACTTAACTGCTACTCATCCATGAAGAGGACACTACCCATTGTTTCTCGGTCCCATCATTGAGGGCAGGACAACACAATCAATGAGCAGAGACACATGATGCATTTGGGTGAGGGGAATGTATCTGATGGATTGCCAAGTATATAGAACAACCTCTTGAAGCTGATGATACACAGTATGACAGGAGATATTTGACCCAGAGGGTGCCACGTGGTGTCTAGCCAGTGCAGGTGCTGTACTGGTTAATCATCTTCAGGTACTTACGGCAAGATAACAGTCCTGACTCTGGGTTGTAGCACGTGGTTGACCTTGCCTATACTGCCATTAAATGTTCCTCTCTCCTTTCCTCTGTTCCGGTATCTTCCTCAGACAAGTAAGTAAAAATAATAAATTTATTATTCCACCTATTCAATACTCAACTAGCTTACAAAATTAGGATTTCATCCTTATTTTATTGCTAAATTATTAAGACATGGTACATGTTTCGCTCATTTTCTGAGCCTCTTTCAGCCACTTTAGAATCCTAAGGCTAATCAGGAATATTGACCTAGAACTTACATGATGGATTTGTCATTAGCAAGCTTAAAATTAATGCAATTTTTAAGAAACTTGGTTAAATACAATTATTTTATCTATTGTGTCAAAATGGTTGTAATCTAAGTTAACAGTTATTCACATTCAATTAAAACTATTACAATTTTCTTGTATAAACATCAAAATGACTGGTCTAAGTATAACGGTTATTCACATTCAATTGAAACTATTATAGTATAAAAGTTTGTTGTTTACTTAAAATGTTATACTAAAATCTTGAAGAATCATTGTCACTTCTTATAAGCTTGTAAAAATGATCTTATTACACTCTCAAAACATTTTATGAGATCAGGCTAAAGAACTATTGTGTTCGTCTTCTTGCTATCGGCAGCTTATGTTATACCATTTCTTATTATAGGTATTGATTCTTACACACTTGAATTGGCATATGTTGAAACTTGTAATCGAACTTTACAATGATCTTGTTCAGGAGTTAATAATCCGTGTGTATAAATAAAGCCTGGGTCAAAAGGGACATTCAAACTTAATGTTGACAGTTGAACTATGATTTCTCCAAACTAAGCAATGAGCTTGTTGACATATCTGTAACATGAGAAAATTTTGTAAGGATATATTATATTAAAATATCGAAGCCTCGCATTAAAGGATCAGCACTTACCACTTCGACTCCTGCCTGTGTATCTGTTAGTGTTCACGGCTGCTTGACGACTGCCTGTCGTTGCACTAGCACTCCTTGTGTTGTATGTGTGGCAGAGTCCTGCAGAGAGGCCCAGCCCATGAGCTGCTTCGGCAGTAGACTGCAATGGGCTTTGAAAGGCTCGAACATACGAAGCCCGTGACGTCATCGCTCGGGCCGGTCTGGGCAGCGCTCTGTCATTCGTACGCGGTGAGCCAAGGACAGCGCTGTGGTAGTTCTATGGGCTGATTGCTTCAGTGTGTACAGTGTACTGCGTGTCAGCGGAGTGCGTTGCATTACGGTCGAGTGGAGCCGATCAAATTTGCTGTGGTTTTCAGGTTGACTTCTCCGTGTATCCTGTTATCGGAAACGAATGTGGACTGTAGTTCCAAAAGAAAAGAAACCGCGGCAAGAAATCGTGAAGTAAAAAAACAAGAAGCAACAACCAAACTAAAAACCGCACAATACAAGACTTCTGAACTAGATCCTAAACTTAAAAGTCGTATTTGGTTGGTATTCAAGCCTGCAGTTGACGGTGATGGGAAAGACGTTAATTTTATGTGCTGTATGACCTGCTTTGAACTTTATGTACACACTAGCAGTTACCCGTGGCTTCTCGCGTGGATTTCGTAATTTGATAAAAGTAATCGTTCCTCGGTACTGTACTAAGACATTATCTGAAAATCCCTGAAGTATAAAACCTCACTGAAAAATTGAGTTTCATTTACCCCAGAAACTCTTTGTAAACCAAGTTTTTGCTATTGCCTATTGGGGCTGAGATGACCATGCGATATAGAACTGTACACGTGAGAATGTCTTTAAAAAAAGGTTTCTTTATTTTTAAAGGAGATTACAAATACATGTTTCCACATCTGTAACATCTTCAGGTTTTGAGATATAAGTATCCGCATAAAAGGAATTCAACCCCTTTATCAGCCCTTCTTCCACCCCCACCTACGTGGATTTTCCTAAAACAAAAATGAGAGACATGTTTCTTTATTTTTAAAGGATATTCCAAGTACCAAGTTCCATGTCTGTGATACGTAAAGTTTTTGACATACACTGTAGATATACCGGTACTCATTTTAAAAATTCACCTGCTTTTTCAATCCTTTTCAGTCCCTTACGTGGTTTTCCGTAAACAAAAAATACGTGTTTATTGATAAAGGAACTGCCAAATACCAATTATCACGAATGTAACATCTTCAGTTCTTGAGATATTTGTATCCTCATGAAAAGAATTCAACACCTATTTCACCCCCCCCCCCCCCCCCCCCCGTCCAAAGTTAATTCTACCCCCCAAAATTAGTGTGTTTTATTTTTAAAGGTGATTTCAAATTCCCATTTTCACGTCTGCGACATCTTTAGGTTTTTTTAGATATAAGTATCCTCATACAAATAATTCAACTAGTATTTCAGTCCTTTCATCCCCCCTTAAGTGGATTTTCCAAAACCAAAAGAATACATATTTCTTTCTTTTTAAAGGAGACTCTAAATACCAATTTTTACGTCTGTAACAACTTCAGTTTTTGAGAATCAGTACACTAATAAAATTAATTCAATCCCCTTTTCAGTCCCTTTTACCCCCACGGTAAGTGGTTTTTAAAAAAACAAAATAATACTTGTTTTTTATTTTTAAAATATTAAAAATATCAATTTTCACATCTGTAACATGTTAAGTGTTTGAGATATACTGTAGATATGCTCATCTTAAAAATTCGCGCCAACCCACATTTCAGTCTTTTTTACCCCCCCCAAGTGTCTTTTCCGAAAACAAAATATTACATGTCTGTTTATTTTTAAAAGAGATTATAAATACCACTTCACGCTTGTAACATGTTAAGTTTTTTAGATATATTGTAGATAGGCTCAGGGATTATGTGTACAAATTTTGGTTGGCAGCTATGCCCAAACGTACATGCATAATCTCGCTGCTGTAGAATCCTGGAGCTGGCGTTGCCATGGTTAATTTTGTTATCCGATTCCGAGAGCAGGGGTAGTGTGGTGCCAGTATCTCCATAATGGTCAGTTTTAGGGCGTTAAAACATGGTTTTCGGGCCCGTAGGGCTTATAATACCAATATAAATGGTCCGTTATTGGACATTATAAATTTTCCAGCTAACTCATTCTTGGTTGCCAGCGTTTCGCCCTCGTGTGCTAGAGTGGGCTCATCAGTTGGTACCTAGCACACCTACCAATACGCTGGCTAGTGCATACCGTGGAGGCCACTGCGTAGGCTAACTGGATCCACCGACAGTGGGCCCACCCTAGCACACGAGGGCGAAACACTGGCAACCAAGAATGAGTTAGCTGGAAAATTTATAATGTCCAATAACGGACCATTTATATTGGTATTATAAATTTACTCATTCAGGACAAATATTTCATATTCCCTATGGGATTCAACATCTATATCACCCTTAGGGCTTACCAAGATTTGTTCTTTGGGTCAAGGGGCTTAAAATGAGCTTAGTCTCGTCCTTGCGAAACAAATTTGATATTTTGCCTATATTAGCCTATTATTTTTATATCCCCCCCATCGCCCCCCCACCTCAAATTGTTTTGAAAATAAAATACATCCCATGTCCCTCAGGGATAATGTATATTTACGTTAATAAAAGGATTTTTAGAATCGGTCCAGTAGTTTCTGAGATTACCCTCCAGATATACACAAACTAACAAAATTCGCGCTCTCTCTTTATTATATTAGTATAAATTAAAGGAGTCGGGCTGATTTTGTCTTTTTACGATTAGATAAAAAACTAACGATGAACAAGGTGTGCTTGAATGGCGAGCATTCTAATGTTTCCGTGTCGTCAGTCTCCACGACTATGCCACAACCTGCCAGAGTAATGAGTTTTCTTCGTGGACTGACGTTCATGATGCTGCTATTCCAACAGATGAGCTGGAAAGATATTTAAAGCAAAATTGTGGAATGGAAGAAGATAGGTATAGCGTCCCATTGGAGAACAAATGGACAAAACTATCCAAAATTTCACCAGATAGCTAAGAAAGTAATATGTATACACGCATCAAGTTCATCTTCAGAGATAAATTTCAGTTCAGTGGGCTTCATTCTCAACGCACGGTGGTCTCCTCTACAACCAGACAATGCTCATGTTCTTCTTTTCATTCACAGTAATTCCATTCCACCACATTAACAATGACCAGTAAACTACGCTCACTAAGTAAAAGCTATGTTCAGGTTTGTTTTTGTTGTTGGCATATTTCACGTCATTTCTGTTCGTATTTTATTTTGAGGTAAACGCGAATTAAGTCCTATGAATATGCTTCGTGTTATTTTGGTTCATTATCAGTTAATTTGATGTCAATTGCAAACGAATATTAGTTTATAATAAAGTTTCTCTTTGTTTTCAGTTATTATTGTTATTATTATTATTACTACAGTGCAGGAGAAATCTCTACCGTTTAATTTCAAAATGCGATTAGCCTACTTTAAATATGTTATTAGCGCATGGGATTTCGTAGAGTGAATGATCCCAATAGTAGTGTGACGTGAACATTTCGTTGTGCACGGCGCACATGTTATTGTGGAGAAGTACTCAAGGTTATTCCATTGAGCCCGCCCAGTGCAGTGGGCTGTATGAGACCAGTGCTGTGGGCCAGTACGCTGCCGCGTCAGAAGAGAACGGCACTGCACAGGCTGGGCTGCCGGAGCCCGTGGGTTTGAAGTGCTGCACGGTCGGCCTGCCTGTAGGACTCTGATATGTGGATTTGTAACTGTGGAGAGCTGGAAGGAGAAGCAGTGGTAGGCAACGCCGTGGTGGATGGAGTGATTTGTGGAGAGGAATATCTAGAAGTAGCATAGGTCGGGATGCTTATTTGCGTAGAGTGACTATTGATATTGTTAGGAACAAAAATGTTGGCAAATTTTCGTCTATCAAACTTAAATCTTTGTATTAAATTTGATAACTGTTCAGTTAAAGGGTTCTTAACTTCAATCTCATCGTTCAAGTTTTTATCTTTGTTGAAATGTTGGTCTAATTGGATGTATATATTTTCCAACTCGGTCATCAATTTTCCTTTTTCGATCTTTCTAATTATTCTTAAATCTCTTTCTACCGACACAGGTAGGTCTTACGGCGACAATGGAATAGGAAAGGCCTTGGAGTGGGAAGGAAGTGGTTGTGGCCGTAATTAAGGTGTGAAAATGGCAAACCACGGAAAACCATCTTCAGGGCTGTCAACCGTGGGGTTCGAAAACACTATCACCCGGATTCAAGCTCGCAGCTACATGGCTAACTCGTTCTAGCTTCTTGTAAATTAGCTGGATCCTCCGGTTTTTCTGTTCAAAGACATCAATGACATCATCTTCAGATGAAGAGCTAGAGTGTAGATTTGGCAGAAGTTTACCTTCAATGTTCATTAGATCAAGAGCCAAGAGTCTTCTTCATGTATAGCTTTGCAAAGATAATTTTAACGTTGACTTATGTTCCTCGCAAACGGGCACATGGAAAGAAAAATTTTAAGATGCTTTTAGTGTTTCGGTAGAATGCATATATCGCCTAGAGTATTTAACTTACCATTATGTTTAATGTCTCAATTGACAGATAAAAGAGGAGGTTACCTGTTGGTGAAAAAAAGTTTAAAATCTGAAATGTAGTTTTCATGAAATAGTACTTCAAAATAAGGCAAAATCTCTGCTAAATATATGACATCACACACATATTCTGTTATAAGGTGGCACTGTGTTGACTCGTGCGCTCTGTTGGAGGTTAGCCGTTGTTGTAAATACATCGTGGTCAGGAGTATAGAATAACAAATAAGTAAGTCTACAAAACCCTCAAAACCCTGCAGCCGTTACAATAGTGACAGCCTACTGCCAACTTTTTAAAATTCTTTTCGAGCAGTGGAAAGTTATTTCTTTCAAAGCACACTAGTTTCTGGTATGGTCATGATTAAAGCTGTCTGCTTGAATGTTTCAGAAACCACTGGAAAGATGCATTGCTTTCATATACCCGGTATTGATGCAACTCTGAGATACTGTTCTTTTTCATATTAGGATCACCATAAACTACACACAATTCACTTTTAAGTCCGATGAAATTTACAAAAGCCCCATAATTTACTTTAAGACTTGCAAGTGCCTCTTTTGGGAATTTTTTATAAAAAGTTTGCGAACTTGTACTTAGTCAAGAGGACAGAGAAATTGTAGCTTTGAAATTTTGCTAAATCTGTGATATACACATAGTCCTACAGTTTCAATAGCTTCAAACAACCACTGAGACAAATTCTCTTAGCTTGAGGTTCACTGTCACAGTCTGTCATTTCCTCCTAAAGTCCATTAAATTAACTTCTATAATTTTGCTAGTATTTCTCAAAATTCTCTAACATTCTATTACAGTAGGAAATGTCTGACAGTTTTTCTGGAGTACTTGGAAGAGGACATCAGAGTACTGAAAAATATTGGAATAAACTGTTTTTTTTTTTTTTTTTTGCTATTTTGTTTTACGTCGCACCGACACAGATATGTCTTACGGCGACGATGGGAGAGGAAATGCCTAGGAAGTGGAAGGAAGCGGCCGTGGCCTTAATTAAGGTACAGCCCCGGCATTTGCCTGGTGTGAAAATGGGAAACCACGGAAAACCATCTTCAGGGCTGCCGACAGTGGGGCTCGAACCCACTATCTCCCGATTACTGGATACTGGCCGCATTTAAGCGACTGCAGCTATCGAGCTCGGTGGAATAAACTGTTAAAAGGAAATTGAAAGTGAAATGCTTTAACTTTCTTCCCATTGTGAGTTTTCATTTTTGAACATTAACTCAAATAAATTTCCCATGTCAACCTTATGTTCTTTCACTGTTCGCATTAAGCAACTTTAAAAATCCCATGAAATCTGAGGAACTGAGTGAATTCGTTTTTGTCACCTGCACATCCAAAGCGTGAATTCTCGTTGATTTATAAAAATAAAAAAGTCCCTAAACTTGCGAGTGTAATAAAGGAAAGTTTGAGCTTCCGTGATGAAACTAGCTGATTGTAGGAGCACAAGATTTAGCTGATGGGCATAGCAGTGAATGTATATAGCTGACATACAATGCTCTCTGAGCTTTCATTGCAATCCAATATGATTCCCTGCCATGACTGCTGTTTCATCATATGTCTGAACAATCAAAATTGTTAATTAAGCAGAGAATGTGGTTCAGAACTTCTATCTGTTAAACAAATAAACCTTTCTTCAATATTACCATCGCCAGTTACGATACCAATACAGCAGGTAGCTGTTCCATACTACTCACATCAGGAGTTTCCTCTAATATTAATGACACAAAGGGGGCATTAGAGATTTTCTTCTTTATTTCACAGGTCAGAACTACACCTACACTTAAAATCAAATCATTCAGAATATCGGGCAAAGTTGCACAAAATAGTGGACTTTTGTGGGTGTTCTTCCAAGTACGTGTCATGTTACAACCTCATTGAAATATTCAGTATAATTCTGTCTGGTAATAGATACCTTACTCTTGTTGTGACCACAAAAGGCAAGCCCTTGTTTTCCTAGAAAACACACAGCCCAAGCGAACTGTGCAAGTATGGCTTTGTTAAAGTGTACATTGAGCATTCAAAGAAAATTCTATTGAAGTTTTTCCGAACATGTTAAGTTGCTTTCACATATTGTATGACTACAAGTATAGGTTTGCTTTTTGGCTGCCTTATAAATATTGTTTAAATCTTCATAGCCATTTGTATTCCACACAGACTTTTCACTGGAAAAAAGAAGACGAGACCAGCAAACCAGTTTATTTAACATCTAACAACCACATAGCCATGATTCGCTTTCTAAAATTCTTATATTAGACATTTTCTAATATTTGTTGTCATGTTATGTAGCAATCTTGGAGATTTGATTAACAACTTAATTAAAATTGAATTCAAGTAGAATACTGTTACCATATGTTTTCTTTTTCAGATTGTTTATAAATTTATTACTCAAAAGTAGTTTTGGCAGACTGATTAAGCTGACAGTTATAAATTAACTGAATCGAAACTGAAAAGATATGGCTTCAGATATTGAGAAGTTGGGATGTTGCGTGCTGTTTTGAAACGAAGCTGGCAACCAGCCTTGGCTTACTGGCGATAGTAATTCTTCAGCTGGCCTTAGTTTCAGTCGAAGTGCTAGTTTAAATAAGTTTGAGTTTAAGTAAAAGAAAACTTCTTTTGCATCAAAACAACTAAATGTTGGATTAGTATGTATAACTCATCACCTTGAATGTCCGACTCGTTGGCTGAATGGTCAGCGTACTGGCCTTCGGTTCAGAGGGTCCCGGGTTCGATTCCCGGCCGGGTCTGGGATTTTAACCTTCATTGGTTAATTCCAATGGCCCGGGGGCTGGGTGTTTGTGCTGTCCCCAACATCCCTGCAACTCACACACCACACATAACACTATCCTCCACCACAGTAACACGCAGTTACCTACACATGGCAGATGCCGCCCACCCTCATCGGAGGGTCTGCCTTACAAGGGCTGCACTCGGCTAGAAATAGCCACACGAAATTATATATATATATCACCTTGAATGAGATTCCAAGGTATGTAATACATCTCGTACATCAATATACGCTACATCCCTGTTGACTGACTGTTGTTGTTAGATGAGGTGTGCTCTTTCACTTCTGCTGCCTCTTGTGCATGCTAGATGGCTTTACTGCTGCAGTTGTATCTAAACTTTCATGTGAATGACAGGTATGACAGCTTGGGCTGTGTACTGTATGTGTGATGCAGGGTTTCTTATTGCCACAGTAAACCGCAGTGCCGCAGAGCATGAGTGTCTGTCTGTACAGAAGCAAGCAAGCTTGTATTTTGAAATGTGAGTGTTGTATTGTGTTTGTAGCCATAGAACATCCCGTTTTATGTGGTATCCGAACAACAGGGATGTGACTTTTCATTTTAAAACTCCCACATGTATTGGCTGGGATTCAAACTGTAGCTGCCTTGGTGAGAATGGTGTTGATGGTGGTGATTATTGTTTTAAGAAGAAATACAACTAGCAACTATCCTCTATATAACACAAATCAGAGCAAAAATATGGAAGAGAACCAACACTTCAAAGAATGAAGGTATCGGGCAAAGAAAGACAAGGGCCTCGAATTGCATGAAAATGAAAGACTCCTTAGGCTTCAAATAACTTTTACATGTAATAAACTTCATATTGGTTTGCAGTGGAATTTTAGTATGTAAAAACTCTACTAACAAGTTAAAGAATTCCACCTTTCCACCACTTTAATAATCCTCGATTATTCTTACATAAAAGTAACATTAATCTCTAAATATGGTAACTTACATGTTTAATTTTCTTTTGAAAATATCTTCAGCTGTGTTCATAGTTCAAGATTAAAATACACATAAAGTACAGGTTTTATAGGTACTAACAACACATTCTTAAGAACATCTTGTCCTAATTGTGGAAAAGGCTTATAAAGCTGAGTGTTTGAGTCTTGGGGCATGTGACACGTATTGTTCATAAAGGCTCGTTACACATGAAATCCACTTGATCGTTTGTTTAGGCACTTCGTTAATAAACAGAGGCTGAACACTGAAAGGCATAACAGTCTATGATGATGATGATGATGATTATTTATGTTCATAGACCCTGAACTGCTTATTTTCTTTTGTAACATTACAGTACCAACATTTTAGTTTTATTCACAGTTCTCAAATGTCCCAATAAATCTATTGAAACAGATCTCTAGCATGTAGGCTCCACCCAACTCTCAGGATCATCATCATCATCATCATTATCATCATCATCCAGCCCTGCAGTCTAGTAGCAAGCTTGCCTCTTACATGGAGGCCCCAGGTTCAATTTCCAGCCATGACAGGGATTTTTACCTGGATCAGAGGGCTGATTCGAGGTCCACTCAGTTTATGTAACAACGGTTGAGGTGTTACCTGATGGTGAGACAGTGGTCCGGTCTAGAAAACTAAGAGTAGCGGCCAAGTGAATTCTTTGTGTTAACCATGTGTCACCTCCTAATCTGCAGGCCTTTTAGCTCAGCAGTGGTCACTTGGTAGATTAATGCCCACTAGGGCTGTAGTGACATGGGGAATGTCATGTATTAAATGAATATTTTGTTGAGCAGATATTTTTGTTGCAGATTCTGTGGCCATTTCGTTCAAAGTAATACAATACTTATTTTGTTAATTAGGAATTGCTGAAGAGGCCAGGAGGTTATTTTACCATTATTTGAATAACATTCTTGTGATAAATCAGATAAATTTTATTTTTTAATTATTGTTATTTGTTTTCTCCCGGTCACTCCATGCGAGATTTGTGCTGGAAAAAGCAGAAGCGGGAGAGGTTTTTCTCCGGGTACTCCTGTTTTTCCTGTCATATTTCATTCCAGCAACACTCTCCAGTATCATTTCATTTCATTTGTCATTCATTAATCATTGCCCCAGAGGAGTGCAACAGGCTTCGTCAGCTGGCACCATTGCTATCATCACCGCTAGATGGGGGCTACATTCATTCCATTCCTGACCCGGTTGAATGACTGGAAACAGGCTGTGGATTTTCATTTTCATTATTTGTTCTATATTTTTTCTCTATTATTGAAAGCTTGGAAAACCAAGCGGGTGGCTGCATGGTTTGGGTTCAAACCCTCTCTATCAGCATCCTTAAGGATAAATATTCTGTAAGCAGTAAGTGACTGAATAGTGCTACACTGTAATTCAACAAAAGATCATTTAAAAAAAAAAAAAAGTTTGAATTTTTGAATTGTTCTTTCTCCTGGTGTTACTAAATTATTCTTTATTTTCCAACAGAAAGCGAGATGCTGGACAGTGGGCGCTCGACAAGCCAGCTATTCGCAACATTGCAAGCTCGCAAAGATACTTTGGAAGCTAAGCTGCATGATAAAACTCAAGAGCTGAAATCCTTATGTATAAAGGAGGCTGAATTAACAGGTGTACTGCCACCGGAAATACCATTGGAGGCTGGCGAGTCTCCACCACCATTTAGACGGCGTATTGGAACAGCATTCACATATCCAGAAAATCTTATCAACAATAGCTCACTGAAGTCAAAGGAGGTAAGAACTTTCTTTCCATCTTTCCTTCCTATACATCTTGACTTAGTGAATTTATTACAATGATAAGATCATGTTGAACATCGACATTTTATCACTTAATAATAATGCATTTCATAGTTTTCTTTATGTACATTCCAACATCTTGTATGCCGTATTTCATCTGTATTTTTCTCCTGGCAGTAGTACCAAATACAGCAGGGATAATACACGACAGTGTGCGAGATATTGAGGTACAGCGATGAGAGTTCGGTCTAGCGGTGTGACCTGGGGTTACTGATTCTGTCATAAGAGCACCTGTATTTGTTTGTGAAATTTTTGGTGTTATTTATGCGTTTGCAGTAAGTTAATATACGTAAATAGTAGCGTGTGTCATTCCTTTATATCTCCTCTTAACATGAGTGGAAAGATATGTGCTGTGTTTGGCTGCAATAACTATGAAGTGCAGAAGGATTTGCGGTCTTTCTTCCAATTTCCCTCGTGACAAGAAAATGTAAGTAAATATTGTGTTTGCATATATATTCTTCCAGTGACAAAGAAATTTTTTGTAGTGCTTCCTAAACTTCTGACCTGTGCGACCCATATTTTCACTAGCTTAAAATATAATAAGCTTATTGTATTGTATAGTGCAGCAGTTAACCTTCAATACTGATGGGTTGTAGATGTGAACTGTGGGTTTTGAAATGTGGTGGGTTCGAACCCCACTGTCGGCAGCCCTGAAGATGGTTTTCCGTGGTTTCCCATTTTCACGCCAGGCAAATGCTGGGGCTGTACCTTAATTAGGGCCACGGCTGCCTCCTTCCCACTCCCAGCCCTTTCCTGTCCCACCGTTGCCATAAGACCTAGCTGTGTTGGTGCGACGTCAAGCAACTTTAAAAAAAAAAAAAAAGAAATTTCAGAGAAGTGACTTCGATAAGGTATATATGAAAGAAGTACGTTAGGCTTGAATAAGAATGATATGATC